>NC_092713.1:49965583-50101001 GCF_047496885.1 Scyliorhinus torazame | reverse complement strand
GTACAACAGAGCCTTTTGGGTAGGACACTTTGGGGGAGTTACTGAGGGGCTTGATACCTGTTTTAGGATCCCCCCTGTTTAATCAGTCTGCCCTGTGAGGAGCAGCCCTTCTCTATTCAGACTTTCTTTGTGTGGATGAAACCTAACAACTGGCCAGGAGCTCCCAATTCCCTGCCCTTGTTCCTACCTCTTTCCCAAGGACTTGCTTGAGGGCTGTTACTCGAAAGGCAAGCTCCCCAAAATTAATCCAAATAAAATGGTGAGATGGCTCTGGAGGTGCTACGCTCAACGGCAACTCATGGAAATCACCTGAAATGAGACTCAAGACCCTTGAGGTTTTCCTAGTCAGGACTACTTTGTAAATTGCAGCTTCTAAACAGGTAAATATCTACTCATATATTCCTCTTTGGTGTCCAGATAAATCGGCATCTGTCTATATATGCAAAATTGTATACTAAAAGCAAAATACTGCAGATACTGGAAATTTGAAATCTGAATCCAACATTCTCTGTTTAAATTATATATGCAGTTGGTTGGTACCGGTGAAATGGCATCCTGCTCATACAACTTGTCCATTATCTTCCCTTCCCCTCTTCCTCTTTTTCCAAATATCATTGTAGATGCTGTTGGTTCACTGAATCATGGAGAAGGACTTCCAACAAGGTGGTTAATTCACCAACTGGTGAACACTTGTGCGCTGCTCGTGCACCTAAGGGTAACTCCCATGCTCCCACCACGTGACTTATTTTGTAGCCACGTCATCGCGTTCTTATGCGACCAGTCTACAGTCATGAATAAACAAGGATTCCTATAGAGACACTGTAGTCTTAAGCAATAGCTTGTTACCAAAATATAGTTGCCCCAAACCCCTAAATCCAAACCCATTTCAGCCATACTGTTATTTAAAAAAAATAAAATTTAATAAAACAACAGAAGTAGCAAAAACCAATTGAGCTGCCGTTGAGCGTAACACTTGGGTTTTGTGGCCCTTTTCACATAGATTTGGGAGGAGATTTTGTGGTGATCGGTCTTCAAAAAAAGTTGTGGTAATTAAAACCCAATGGAAGAATACGGAACGAAAGGGTACGAGCGCTAGTCCACCTGAGTGCTCGAGTTCGGTGCGGAGCTCTGTGAGAGGAAAGATGGCGGGAGCAAGCTCGCCGGGTGGGGCTGCGTCCGTTACAGTGGTAATGCTGGCCGAGGTGATGGCGGTGGAGTTGGGGCGGCAGTTTGCCAAACATTTTGAGCGGCATGGAAAAGAGATGAAGGTAACGCTCAAATAGTTGGTGGACGATACGTGGCCCCGATAAAGAAGGCTCTTGGAAAGACGTCGACAGCGGTGTGGGAGCAAGGGGAGGTGTTGAAAGGGTGGAGGAGACATTGTTGTGGCACAGCAATCTGTTCGCCTCACTGGAAGAGGAGCTGTGGAAGGCGGAGGAGAGTAATAAAGGGTTGAGGGCCTGCTCTGCCATTCAGTATGATCCCAGCTGATCATCAAGTTTCAATACCATGATCCCGCCTTCACCCCATATCCCTTTAGTCCTGAAAGATATATACACAACGTTTTGGCCTCAATTACTTTTTGTGATAGCGAATTCCACAGATTCACCACTCTCTGGATGAAGATATTTCTCCTCACCTCAGTCCTAAAAGGGTCACCCCTTACCCTCCAACTATGACCCTTAGTTTCTAGACACTCCACCATCGGGAACATTCTTTCTGAATATACCTTGTCTAATCCTGTTAGAATTTTCTAAGTTTCTATGAGATCTCCTCTTACTCTTCTAAACTCCAATAAATATATCCTAACGGACTCAGTCTTTCCTCATATGATAGTCCTGCCATCCCAGGAATCAGACTGGTAAACTTTCACTGCACTCCTTCCATTGAAAGAACATCCTTCCTCAGATAAGGACACTAAAACTGTACACAATACTCCAGGCACGGCCGCACCATTTCCCTACACAATTGCAGTAAAACATCCCTATTCCTATACTCAAATCCTCTCGCTATGAAGAACAACATACCATTTACCTTCTTTACTGCCTGCTAGTACTTGCATGCTTACTTTCAATGATTGATGCACGAGAACACCAAGGTCTCGCTGGGTATCCACCTCTCTCAATTTACACCCATTCAAATAATAATCTGCCTTCCTATTTTTGCTACCAAAGTTGATAACCTCACACTTATCCATATTATATTGCATCTGCCATGCATATGCCCATTTACTGAGCCTGTTGAAATCCCGTTGAAGCCACTCTACATCCTCCTCTCAGCTCACCCTTCCACTCAACTTTGCATCAGCTGCAATTTGAAGATAATGCATTTAGTTATCTCATCCAAATCATTAATATATAAGGTGAACAGTTGGGGTCCTAGCACAGATTCCTGTGGTACCCCACTAGTCATTGCCTGCCAATCGGAAAATGACCCATTTATTCCAACTTTTTGTTACCTGTCTGCTAACCAGTTTTCTATCAGACACCACCTGCAATCCGACCAAGGCAGGCCAGCAGCACGGTTCAATTCCCACACCAGCCTCCCGGAACAGGTGCCGGAATGTGGCGACTAGGGGCTTTTCACAGTAACTTCATTGAAGCCTACTCGTGACAATAAGCGATTTTCAATTTTCATTTCTTAACTTTACATAGAAATCCGCTATGAGGCTTTGCCAAAATCCTTCCAAAAGTCTAAATAAATCACATCCACTGGTTATTCCTGGTCAACTCTACAAGTTACATTCTGGTAGAATTTTCAAGCATGATTTCCCTTTCATAAATCCATGCTGACTTTATCTGATTACACCGCTGATTTCCAAATGCTGTGCTATGAAATCCTTGATAATGCACTCCGGCATTACTACCGACATTAGAATCACTGGTCTATAGTTCCCTGATTCTCTCTACCTCCGTTTTTGAATAGTAGGGTTATGTTAATTACCTTCTGATCTGTAGGAACCATTCCAGAATCCAAAGAATTTTGGGACATGACCATCAATGAATCTACTATTTCTAGGTCCACTTCCTTAAGTATTCTGGGATGAAGATTATCCGGCCCTGGAGATTTGTCTGCCTTCAATCCCATTAATTTCCCCAAAACCATTTTTCTACTAATACTAATTTCCTTCAGCTCCTCACTGAAACTTGCGTTTCTCGGAGTTTCCAGTACATTATTCATGTCTTCTTTTGCGAAGTCAGAAGCAAAGTACAAATTGATTTCCTCAGCGATTTCTTTGTTCCCTGTTATGAATTCCCCCGAATCTGACTGTAAGGGCTCTACTTTTATTTTTATCAAATTTTCTCTTTACATATTTATAGAAACCTTTGCAGTCAGTTTTTATGTTCCCCATTAGCTTACTTTTATATTATATTTTCCTCTTCGTAATCAATTTCTTGGCCCGCCTTTGCTGAATTTTAAACTGTTCCCAATACTGAGGTCTATTGCTTTTTCTTGCAAGTTCTTTGAATCTAATACTATCTCTAATTTCCCTTGTAAACCATGGTTTAGCTACAGTTCCCTTTCTAATCATGCACCAAATAGGAATAAACAACTTTTGGAGTTCACCTATTCATTCCTTGAATGACTGCCATTGCCTGTCCACTGTCCTTCCTTTCAGTAATGTCTCCCAGTCCATGATAGCCAGCTCATGCCTCATACCATCATAGTTACCTTTATTGTGATTCAGGATCCTGGTCTCAGAATCAACTACCTCATATCCACCTTGATAAAGAATTCTACCATATTATGGTCACTCACCCTCAAGGGTTCTCTCACAACTAGATTGCCAACAAATCCTTTCTCATTGCACAACACCCAGTCCAAGATGGCCTGTTCCCTTGTTGGTTCCTCAACGTATTGGTCCAGAAAACCATCCCGTATACACTCCAGAAATTCCTCCTCTATTGTATTGTGACTAATTTGACTCAGCCAATCTATATGCAGATTAAAGTCACCCATAATCACAGATGTTCCCTTATCACATGCATCTCCAATTTCCTGTCTAATGCTATTCCCAACATTACCTCTGCAGTTTGGTGGTCTGCATACCACCCCAACCAATGTTTTTTGCTCCTTGGTGTTTCTTAACTCAAGACATATAGATTTCATATTGTCTGTGCAAATATCTTTGCTCAATATTGTATCAATACTTTCTTTAATCAACAATGCAACTCCACCACCTTTTCCTTTCTATCTGTCCTTCCTAAAAACTGAATAGCACTCAATGTTTACTTCCTATGCTTGGTCACATTGGAGCCATGCCTCCGTAATCACAACTATATCATATCCCTTTACATGTATCTGTGCAACTAATTCATCCATTTTAGTTTGACTGCTCCGAGTGTTCAGGTACAAAACCTAAAGACTAGTCGTTTTGAAGTTCCTTGTCCCGTCCCTTCTATTTTTTAAAGTGTCGTCATCCGAGTAAGATCTAGTAGATACTCTTGGAAGCGGCATGAGAGGAATCAGTCACGCATTTCTCTGCCTATCACATTTTGTCCTGATCATGGACATTTCATCCTGGACATTTATGGAACATTACAATGATGAAGATTTTGGCCAATATCTGAATGTTCACACTGTTACTTTGTAATATTAATCAGGGCCAGAATTGTCTCCTCGAGTGGTTTCAATTATTTAGGGGCTTGGAGAGGGGTTTCTAAATTGTCTCAGGTTTTGTCTCTCCCTGAGGATTCCGTGGCTTCCAGGTGGGGATGGGTAGTGCACGTACTGTTTTGCACAAGGCATCCCACCTGTGTGGGATGGGCTGTATGGACGTGTAGGTCTTTTGCTGTCCATCATATGTCGTATGTGCATATGTTTATTTTACTTTTTAAAAAATGTTTAAAAATAAATTTACAGTACCCAATTATATTTTTTCCCAAGTAAGGGGCAATTTAGCGTGGCCAATTCACCTACCCTGCCCATCTTTTTGGGTTGTGTGGGTGAGAGCCACAAGACACGGGGAAAATGAGCAAACTCCACACGGACAGTGACCTGGGGCCGGGATCAAACCCGGGTCCTCGGCGCCATGAAGCAGCAGTGCTAACCACTGCACCACGTGCCGCCCATTTATTTTACTTTTTGATGTCTTCAATTTCTCACATTTGATGGGAAGAAGTTTCTGAATGGTACAATCCTAGTTGGATGACTGCTGCAAATGACTTAATAACATGGCAAGGATGGCAGTAGAAAAAAGCCGGTCTTTAGAAGGAGGAGGCCTTTAGTCCAACTTGGCATAGCACTGAAGAAAATTATTCTTATGCATTGTGTTGAAGGGATTGTTGCTGCCTAATTAACCACAAACATTTCTGTTAATTCCCATGAGTGTTTCCAGTGCAAGGATTCTAGATTTTACTCTTGGTTATTAATCATTAGATTATACATTACCATCTTCAGCAATAGCATATGGCAAGTAAATGTTTGATGTTGTGCTTGTTTTATCCCAAGATAACGTTTCCATGACTCACAGCCAAGAGTGCAACCATATATTTTTCCAGTATAGTATCCTAATTCTCTTGGATAAAAAAGCAACATGGCTTCCTCCTTGCAAAGGAGACCAGCAAAACTCTTCCAACTAAGAGCAGGATGGGTCTCTCTCTCTTTCTCTCAACAACTCCCACTCCTCTCTCTCTCTCGCTCTCTCTCTCTCTCTCTCTCTCTGTCTCTCTCTTTTTCAAGTAAAAAGACAAACAAATGTCCACACCCACAGTGAAAAGCTGGGCCATTCAGCAGAGTAAAGGGTAGAACAACTTTTCACACTAATCCCAGTGAACAGCAATTTTATTCTCTCCATTATAAGTAGCTAGTCCCCCCAGTTCTCTAAAAATCACATAGCTATACAAATAGAAAATAGTGAAGCTCTCACAGTGATGTCCTCTAGTGGAAAAATGTGATTTCCCGAATGAAGAGCAGCGTAGCATCCTTCCGGAAAAAAGCAACGTATATTTCCCTCAATCAACAACAACAAAAGGCACTCCTCCTGTCGAGAAATGCCACTGTGAACTACACCTGCCTGGCAGTGAGGGGTTTCTTAACTTCCATAATGAAGAACTTCATATTTTCCCCCTTGTATAGAGTACCACCTCTCCCCCAATGGGATGTTAGCCCCAACAGAAAGCAACACAGCACCCAATAATACGCTAACATTTAAGGAAAAGCAACAAACCTCTTCCAACTGTACAATTTTTCACGGCATAAAGCAATGAGACTCCCAGAAAAGATGGAAACAATATACCAACAGCGAGCAGTATAAATGGAATCTTTCTAATGAAGAAACGTCTTATGAAGAAAGAACACAATTCCTTCCTCCCTGTCCCCCAACCGAATAACTACATAGCAGTGCTCAATGAACAGCAAGATAACTCTATCAGGAAAGAACAATACTATTCTCTCTTCCCTGGGGTAATTATTCTTCTTCATAAATTATTCCTCTTCATACATTTTTCTATGTGGCTATCAGGAAAGGTCATGTGATTTCAGCAATCACCTAATCAATTCATAATCAAATAAGTGAAAGAATTAAGCATTATATGGTCACCATAGTAAAAATGTTATCCTTTGGCATTGAACACACAATTGATTTTCCAACTTATTACAACTTGTTGGGAAACAAACTCATTCCTGTTCGGGTGTTAGTGTGTAGCTATATACCATGGCTTTACTGTAGGATCATAACAACAGTCGAGTAAGATCTAGTAGATACTCTTGGAAGCGGCATGAGAGGAATCAGTCATGCATTTATAAACTGTCCCGTTCTGATAAATCCGCTCCTATCTAAAATTCAATGGCACACAGGTTACAGGAGCGTTCCTGCTCCTCCGGGACCCACAAAAATAATACGACCCGAGAAAATATCTGACAGGCCTCTTGCAGGTTATATCTGAAAATATCTGACAGGTTCTACCAGAAATGGCAATCAGGGTTCTTTTTATGCCATAGGAATCTCCATTTCCATATCAAAAGTGGCTGATCGACTGAAACAGGGAGACTCTTTGGACACCCCACCCAGCAGTAGGTTCTTTTCATAATATAGCCAACCAGATCACCATTTTTCAGCCATTATTGCCCTGTTAGTGCCATGAGAAGGTTGTGAAAATTGATCTTCTTATGTGCCGATCGGGAGGAGGGAGTGCCGGGTGCCAAAGCGGACCTGTCCCATGGAGTGTGTGTGTGTGTGTGGGAGGGGGGGGGGGGGGGGGCGGCGACGGCACCATCGGGATTGGGGTTTGTACAACACATTAAACACCTTTTTGCATAACCATTATGCTGCGTCCATCATGTCCTTCTGCAATACGGGCCAACCCCCGGACCCTTTGCCCATCCCTCCTTGCGCCCCCCCCCCCCCCCCCCCCGTGGTGCTCACTCATCCTCCAGCTGTGGACATGCCCCTTGAGCTGTGCCCAATCCCCTGGGTGTTTGGATGTTGTCTGCTGCGTGTGTGGTGTTGCCACCCGCAGTGTTCAAGCACAGTGTCCAGGCATCAAGGGGTGATTGAGATGCTAGGCAATGACTCTCACATGCTACATGGTCCGCCCACCCACAGGAATGCACTTGGCATGTGTCAAGTGCTCACTTAATCACAATTGCCAATTCCCTATTACCAATAGTCTTCAGCCGCATAGCCGGAAGCCTCGGTAGTCGATGGGGGTTAAGGTCAGTTGGGCAGACGGGCAGGGACAGAGGTCAGCCCCGGAATGTGTAAACAATCCAGGGATTGGCATGGTGGTGCTACAAGCGGTAGCTCCCCCGGTTGACCCCCCAGTCCGCCCCCCACCCGGGGCGGCCCACCCCTGCAGCGGGTCACCCACCCACAGCCGATGGTCCCCCACCGAGCATTGGGCTGGCAAGTCCAGCACCCCCGGACTCTTTGCCTGGGAGCAAAGATGGCGACTCACCTCCTTGGCTGAAGCCCTTTCGGCAGGTTCACATTTTTCAAGAGGAGCTAATCGGTGCCAGCGTGAGCACTTCCTGGGGAGGCCGCTGGATATGGGTGGCTTTAGGTAATTGTATGGAAATGGAGCTTACATGGTGATAATTGGTTTCTCGCCGTGCTGCGGCGAGATCCCGATTTCAACTATGAGGGCGGGCCAGTTGCATCGCAAACTGTTTGCCGCCTGGCACGGATCTCGTTTTTGGCTATTCACCGGCCTCGTTACGCTTGAGCGAGAGTGCGACGAGGCCGGAGAATCGCGCCCAATGTGAAATCCAGGCATGCAGGAGCTCCCATCAAGTGCTGGCAGGAGTACTTCAAAAGCATAAGTTGTCAAATGGAGAAGTTCTCAGATCCAGGGAAATTTTGTGAGGGTTTAACAGCTTGAAGGTGTCTAGCAAGATGAAAATCATCCTCACAGAGTTAACTAATTACCCCTTTACTTAGCTGTGCCAACATGCACACTGTTTAACAGTGTCATAAGGCTGCTCAACAGTGACATTCATTGGCCAGAGCCAGAAACTGCATGCAGACTCCACTAATACAAAAGCAAAATACTGCGGATGCTGGAAATCTAAAATAAAAGCAGAATATGTTGGAAATACTCAGCAGGTCTGGCATCATCAATGGAAAGAGAAACAGAGTTAATGATTCAGGTTGATGATCTTCCACCAGAACAGGGCAGTTCCTATGAAACGTCATTGACCTGGAAAAGTGGGCTGAAATTTATACAGGTAGTTTTGCCATCCAGCCTGTACCCATCTCACACCCACCCCCTCACTCCACTTCCTCCTTCATCCCACTTGCCGCTATTTTAAAGAATTTGGGCTGCTAATTAGCTTGAGGCAGGGCAAATTGGGGAGGAGCTCTCCAAGAGCTGTCAACCAATCAAACGGTCAGCAACTCTCTCTGGTCCCAACAGTACCACCGGAAGTGGTGGCCACTGCTGGACTGCCAACAGTCAATGAAGAAGAGGAGTATATAGAGCCCTAATGATGGTAATCCCGGGTCACGCTGCAGCCAGTCTGACAGGCCTTGATGATGGGATTGACAAAGCATGGCAGGATGGAGGGAATCATGGGAGTAGGAAAATTTTGAGGGAGTGCCTCTTCTTGGCATAGGAGGTAGAGGGCTATGCAGGGATGTAGGATTATGAGGTTGTTCAATTGCTCTGAATGCGGTCTCCTCTACATTGGGGAGACTAAACACAGACTGGGGGTGACTGCTTTACAAAACACCTTTGCTCAACCCGCAAGCATGACCCTCTGGTCACTTGCCATTTCAACTCAGCACCTTGCTCTCATGCCCATATATCCGTCCTTGGCCTGCCTTACTGCTTCAGTGATGCTCAGCGCAAACTGGAGGAGCAGCTCCTCATCTTCAGATTAGCCACGTTACAGCCCTTGAGACTCGATAGTGAGTTGAATAACTTCAGCCTGTGAACTTTCACCTCCATCTTGATCCTTTTTTTAAATATCCAAAACATTTCTTGTCTGAATGCTTGTTCTTCAGTTTTGCTTCCATTGAGCATTCTCTCATTAACACATTCTTATATCTCACCTTTAAGCAACTACTAGCATCTTCTCCTGCCATTAACATTTTCCCTGTCTCATGACCTACACATTCTTGTCACAGCCCCTCCTAGCTCCCACCAATCACTGACCCTCTAATTTGCTCCAGATGCCCCACCCCCTTTTTTGCATTATACAATCCATTACACTTCCCCTTCTCTTTAGCTTTGAAGAAAAGTCATACGGGCTTGTAACCTTAACTCTATTTTTCTCTCTCCACAGATGCTGCCAGACCTGTCGGGTTTTTCCAGCATTTTCTGTCTCTGTTGTGATCAGTTGACATTGTCAGGATCTCCAAAGCCATTTTCATATTATTTGGGGTGATACCACAACATGCCCACAAACTACAGACAGTACAGATCTGAAGACGGCCATTTTGATGATGTTGACATGGATCCTCCGTTCCAGTCAAGAAAGCTGAAAGTACATTTAGCAGTCTATTTTCCAACAGTCTCTTGAGATTGAACCATCCACTAGTCGTTCATAAAGATGAATAGTTGAGAGTCAAGTTTCCTTGTGGAACACATTTTATTAGTTTCACAATTCATAAGCTTTCCTGATGTCATTGAATAAGTATGTCACAGGCCTGTTATGCTTTTGGGACGTGCAATTTCATAAGAAGGCCACTACAGTCAAGGTCTGAAGAAACATCCATTTTGTATGGCACAACTGCAATTTGTTCAGCTGAATTATGGAATTAGTGACTGTTCCTTAATGTAATTTACTTCTTTACAAGATGAGTGAGTGAGCTGTATCGTTGCTCTTGCTCTATTATTATCTACTCCATTTCAACTGTCTGCGAAATCTCTCCCTGCTATTGGACACTAAGCCCATTTTCTCTGTAATTTTCAACATGACTAATAGCCTATAGGTGCCAACTACTGTGAACCTGCCAACGTCTGCAATTGTCCTCAGATCCACCATTATCCCACAATGGTGCAAGTACAGTGTGGATAATTTATATCTTCATGCTGTTGCAGTTTCCGCAATCAACTCATTTACATGACAACACAAGGAGCACCAAGAAGCAAATGATCTTTACATTCTACATCCACAGGCATAAAGTTAAACCATTTACGTATTACCAGGTCTGTCGGTTTTCAACGCATTACCCTTTATCTTTGTGCAAAGTATGTCAGGAAATCGCCAATGATTAAGTAATTAGAAGGTGGTCTATTATGTGAGGTGAGGCCAGTTTCTGCTGTAAATGCAACTGAAGGAACGAGACTGAGGACATTTTATGAAAAAGGTATCGGAGAGTGAGGAAGACATGGTTTGAAAGGCTGGGAAAGAACCAACCTCATTTCAAAGAAGAAAAAAAAGACTTACATTTGTACAGCATCATTTGGCATTCCACAAAAACATATCAAAATACGCCACCTCAAAATAATTAACTTTTGAAATGGAGCCATTGCTGATCCAGCACAGAAGAAGGCCATTCTGTCCACTGAGCCTGTGATGGCTCTTTAATGGAGTCATCCAATTCATCATACTCTCCTGCCTTTTTTCCCTATAAGTATCTCCCAACTTGAGTGGAAAAACTGCAGAAAGTTTGGGAAAATGTCATAAATGCCATCTCCTGGAGTTACCACAGCTTTTCCATCACAATCACTTGGGGACAAGTTGGGAAATCTCCATGGAAATCTGTAGCCTCAGTGTTTATTGGTTTGACTGAAGGAAGTGTGATAAAAATTAGCCATTTGACATTGCATTATATATCATTCTGTCCTAGCTTAACTCAGTGTATTATTGAGATGGTTGTCCAATTAGTCTATGGGCTGTGAACCTGGCGGAAGGGCTTCTGTGAGGAACCGAGGAGCTGTGTTGCCATCTTTGCTCATGGGCAAAAAGCCCGGGACTGCAGGGCTTGCGGGGGTGGAGGCTGGGGGTAGGGGATCCTCCACAGGGGTGGGTCGCCATTGGGGGCTGGGAGGGGCAACCAGGAGCAACCACTTGCGGCACCACCATGCCAACCCTGGATCATGTGTTCCCATTCTGGGGGCAGCCCTTTTCCCTGCCCGACAACAACCCGTAGCCCCTACGGAGTGCCGAGGCCTCTCGCTGCGCGGCTGAAGGCTATCGCTGATAGGGAATGGGCAGTCGTGATTAAGTGAGCATTTCACAGATGTCAAGTGGATCCCTGTGGGTGGGCGGGCCATGTAGCATTTGAGAGTCATTGCCTAGCATCCCAAACAAACCTTGATGCCTGGACACTGTGCTTGAACAATACAGGAGGCAAAACCACACAACATCAGAACACCCAGGGAATGGGACACAGCTCCGGGGACATGTCCATGGCCAGAGGTTGGTTGGGTGCCACCAAGGGGGGGGGGTTGAGAGGGGAGGGTTGGGGGGGTGGCTGGAGCGATGGGCAAAGGAGGAAAATGACAGAGGCATCATAGTAGTTATCAAAAAGGATTTTAATGTCCTGTACAATACCTCACTCTCGGTGGTGCCCCCCTCCCCACCCCGGCGCCCTCAGTGGTCCTTAATATACCTGGCCCTCTTAACTCCACTGCTACATCTAGGTGTGTCTCCAGCATGCATATCTGAGGTGGAAGCAGCCAGTTGCATACCTAGTCCCGTGGCCCTCGATGCCCCTGGCGGGCATCCTCTGGGGGCTCTGGGGACAGAGGGCCCCGGCTCACTTGTCGCCAGCACATGCACAGCTGTGCCACCCTGTCCCGTGTGCTGGCTGCGAGATGCGGTCTCATCAGAGGGGTAGAACTCGGGGGAGCTGGTGCCCACCGTTGCCACTCCATGTGACGGGTCAGGATTGGCACTCAGCACCCTCTTCCATAGGGCCCTGGGGCTCAACTTGGGTGGAGGGGCTGGCGCTTTGAGCCATGGTGGAGACCGTGGCGGAGGCAGAAGTGAAAGAGTGCCCCCATGGCACAGGCCCACCCGCGGATTGGTGGGCCCCGATCGCGGGCCAGGACACCATGGGGGCACACCCCGGGGCCAGATTGCCCCGCGCCCCCCCCCCCCCCCCCCGGAGCCCGCCCACGCCGCCTTGTCCCGCCGTTCAAAAGGTGGTTTAATCCACGCCGACGGGACAGGCAATTTATCGGCGGGACTTCGGCCCATCCGGGCCGGAGAATCAAGCGGGGGGGCCCGCCAACCGGCGCGGCCCGATTCCCGCCCCCGCCGAATATCCGGTGCCGGAGACTTCGGCAACCGGCGGGGGCGGGATTCACGGCAGCCCCCGGCGATTCTCCAACCCGGCGGGGGGGTCGGAGAATGACGCCCATTGTCAGTAAACTTTTGACGTCAACAAATTATAAGCTTTGGCGGAGAAGACCAGAGGGCAGGATCATAAATGTTGAATCATAAGGGTCTTATTAATAATAATAATATTTTATTGTCACAAGTATGAAGTTACTGTGAAAAGCCCCTTATCGCCACATTCCGGCGCCTGTTTGGGTAAGCTGGTACGGGAATTGAGCCCGCTCTGCTGGCCTTGTTCTGCATGATAAACCTTGTGCCTGAACCTGCCAGGGACCTATTTTCCAAATACACCCTCCTTTTAAAAAATGATTTCATGGGATGTGGGCTTCACTGCATTTGTTGCCAATCTTCAATTACCCTTGAACTGACCGGATTGCCCGCCATTTCAAAGGACAGTTAAGACCTCATAGCTGAAGTCACATTTAGGCCACACCAGGTCAAACTGGCAGCTTCCACCCCCGAAAAGGATTCACATTAGTGAGCAGATGGGTTTTTGCAACAATTAATGATAGTTGCCATGGTCACCCTTACTGAGGCTAGCTTTATATTGCAGATTTATTAATTAAATTTTAATTCCAGTCAGCTACCATGAAGGGATTTGAACCCATACCCCAAGAACATGAGCCTGGGCCTCAGAATTATTAGTCTAGTGATTTTACCACTATGCCACTACCTCACCCATTGGTCACCCCTGTGCCAGCCAGCCAATTAAGAATGGCTGGTGGGCTTCCGATTTGGCCACCTCAATTCGAGGTAAAATTCCTGGAGGGCGCTCAGAGATGTAAGGATAAATAGTTATTTTAAAAATCCGCAGCCCCTTCAAATTGAAGGGGAAACCCCTCTGCTTGCTTTGTGGTGGCTGTGGGTGGTATTTTGTTATGCCTGTGGCCCTTTTTTGGGGGGGATGGCCTCTGGCTCCCATTGCACACCCCAGGGAGCCAGAGACCATCAGAGAAACCTCACCAGTGGCACGAATGCCATTTGCCACCGCTGCTGCACACCCCACCACTACCACCCCTCACCGGCCCCCATTTTCCTACCACCAAGCCTGCCACCACAGGACTGGGAAAATGAAATAGTTTATACTCTGAGATATTGCCTGACACAGAAACTGAAGTAGAATACTCAGCAAGGCTGGGACACAATCACGGACAGTCTTGAGAACAAGAGCAAGGAATTCGAAGTTAATGTGCCTATAGACTTGGACATATAAGAGTGTTGAGTGTTCGGAACCTAGTATATTCAATATGAAGACGAAACGCCAGTACACTAACATAGTGCAGAGTCCCGTTTCCCAAAGGCAAACCCAAGTTGTAGACACGGGATGTTTTTATCCTCCGTTCCACCCGCGTGCCATTTTATGAAGTTTACCTCAGTTTGAACGGCTCCACTCATTCTTAATCAGGAGAAAGGAGCTCGAGAAAAAGGATGCATCTGAGGCGGTGAAAATGACACATCGTCTTCCAGGGTTGCATTGCTGAAGACACATCCCTTATGGGACCAGAAATAAAATTACAAAATGAATAAATGCAGAAGCTGTCCTGTTTCATGCTAATGTTGCACGATTACCTATTAACTGCCAAAACAAATGGCAGAAATGAGGAAAGTGACACCAAATAAAAAATGTCACAGGTGATCGATTTATCGCATCTAATGTCCTGGCTGTATGGCTTGAACAGGCTGGTTGACAACACAATACTAATATTATATTATAGCCTTCGTGGCGTTCAGTGCGAGATGATGTATAACTGTCACTTCAAGTGCCATTCACTGTAGGGGCTTGGGCGGGCAAGCATGGAAAATGGAATGGTTAGGATTAATGATTCTGAAAATGATGGGAAGATTGAAATTCCATCATTCCCCCGCTGCATGCAGATTGAAGTATACCTCAAAGCAATCTCGACTTTAAAACAACAGGACAATGACAGTTCCATTTATGCTTCTTATATTAAAAAAAATTGCCGACAGACTTATTTTTATTTTATTTCGTCTTTAAACCTAATCAGCTCTCTGGCGGTGGGAGAAGTTCCAGGAGGCAATGATGCTAATCATATGCAAATGCAATGCAAATTACCAGCACCCTGAGCCAAATGGGTAAAGTTTTTTTATGAAGCAAATTAAGAGGGACTTGCTGGGTGAAATGGTTCGTTGATCAGTGACTACATCAACTGCCAGCTGTGAATTGCAGTTTACATAGAAATCGGTAGTTTGCAAAAATTGCGTATAATTCTTTTTATTGTTAAAGACATTCACTGGAGTCTGCTCAGAAAAGATTTGCCACATTTACATTATTTTATTTGTTTAAGCGCATTATGGATGGTTTGAGGGCTTATCTTTAATGTAGGTTTTGTCTGCTGTGTTTAAAATGTAACAACAAAAGTAATAGATAATGGTGGCTAATGTTTCAAATAAAATTGCCCAGCAGTATCAAAACTAGGTGTCACCGCAAAAGTCACAATAAATTATAATCATATGAGTCTCAGGACTTTGGCAAGGGATACAGTCTTGTTGAAAATATATTAATAGATATATAAAACTCGAGACACTAATTGTATTGCAATGCCCTATGAACTGTATATCATCTTCTGCGATGGTGGCAGTATTATAGTCCTATCAGAATCGACTCAACGCTTGATATTAAAAGATCTTTCTCTGAGATGCTTTTCCTGACATTTCCAGCTCTTTTCCTAACTTGGTCTGGTTTCCCTATAAACCAGTTCCTACCAGTCTGCACTGGCTAATCCGATATTTATACACACTTAGCACTCCCCTCCTAGTCTTCTTTTACATTATACATAAGTACTTTCTAACTTTCTCATGTAATAACTCTGCATGTTATTTCGACAGCACATTCTCAAAATGTCACATCCCTACAACCTCCAACTCTCCCAGAGTTACAGTTATCATCTAATGTTATTGAACATTGAAATAATCTCTCAGATCTTTTCCTATATTGCTTTCCCTGTCCTTTGTCTGAGCCCAGAGAGAGTGTGAGATCCTTTTCAACTGCGACTTGTCTGTTTCCGCCAACTGGCAGATAAAATCGGGTGGGCGCCTTCACCACCCAAGGCCTGCCTGACTGAATTGCCAAGCAGGTCATTAAGATTTGTGGAGCTGGTGTAACCCAAATGTGGGTGAACAACCTAACAGTACAATAAGAAGACACATCACCTCAAATAACATGGGTTGGTGTTCTGAGAGAAGAAGCCAGCATCATCTTGTTCCTGCTTTAAAACTAAGAGGAAAGAGACACCATGCTATCCATCAACCCAATTGAAATGGCCGTGTGCTTTGAAATATCCTGAGGTCGTGAATGGTGCCATATGAAAGCAAATCTTTTAACTTGGACCTGAAACAGGTATGAAACCCCGTGATCGGGCGAGAACAGCCCAAAAGTTCCAGAGATGTAGAGGAAAGGATTGCAAAGATGATTCTGGATAGGAGCGAAAGCAACAGGGTAGTTGTTATGGGGGACTTTAACTTTCCAAATATTGACTGGAAACGCTATAGTTCGAGTACTTTAGATGGGTCCGTTTTTGTCCAATGTGTGCAGGAGGGTTTCCTGACGCAGTATGTAGATAGGCCAACGAGAGGCGAGGCCATATTGGATTTGGTACTGGGTAATGAACCAGGACAGATGTTAGATTTGGAGGTAGGTGAGCACTTTGGTGATAGTGACCACAATTCGATTACGTTTACTTTAGTGATGGAAAGGGATAGGTATATGCCGCAGGGCAAGAGTTATATCTGGGGGAAAGGCAATTATGATGCGATGAGGTAAGACTTAGGATGCATCGGATGGAGAGGAAAACTGCAAGGGATGGGCACAATGGAAATGTGCAGCTTGTTCAAGGAACAGCGACTACGTGTCCTTGATAAGTATGTACCTGTCAGGCAGGGAGGAAGTGGTCGAGCGAGGGAACCGTGGTTTACTAAAGCAACCGAAACACTTGTCAAGAGGAAGAAGGAGGCTTATGTAAAGATGAGACATCAAGGTTCAGTTAGGGCGCTCGAGAGTTACAGGTTAGCTAGGAAGGACATTAGAAAGAGAGAGCTAAGGGGCGAAATTCTCCGTTATCGGCGGAAAGTCCGCCGATCGGCGCAAGAAACGGCGCAAATCCGACTTGCGTCACGTCGGAAAAATGGGTCGATAGTCTCCGGCCCGAAATGGGCTAGCAGCGACGTAACGGGATCCGCGCTTGCGCAGTGGTTCACGCCGTGCAGCGTCATACGCGCTGCACGGCGTGACGGCTCATAAGGCCGCGCTGCTCCCCCCCCACCCGACCGGAACACCCGACCGCAACACCCGACTGGATGGCTGGCCGCCGCTCAGCCCCGAGGTTCGAGTCACGCGATGTGGAGGCGCTCCTGGACGCGGTGGAGCAGAGGAGGGACGCCCTGTATCCCGGGCACAGCCGCAGAGTTGCCCCACGCCACAGCCGGCGTCTGTGGAGGGAAGTGGCAGAGGCTGTCACCGCTGTGGCCCTGACACCACGGACAGGCACCCAGTGCCACAAGAAGGTGAACGACCTCGTCAGAGCAGGCAGGGTGAGTCTCCCCATATCCCCCCCTCCCCCATATCCCCCCCTCCCCCATATCCCCCCTCCCCCATATCCCCCTCCCCATATCCCCCCTCCCCCATATCCCCCCTCCCCCATATCCCCCCTCCCCCATATCCCCCCTCCCCCATATCCCCCCTCCCCCATATCCCCCCTCCCCCATATCCCCCCTCCCCCATATCCCCCCTCCCCCATATCCCCCCCTCCCCCATATCCCCCCTCCCCCATATTCCCCCCTCCCCCATATCCCCAAGTGAATCCAGCCCTAACCTTAACCACTGCAATGCACGCGCAACCGATGGCGTGCATTCATATACCTGCCTAACAGTGTTGCCTTTTACCCCTGCCACCCCCCCCCCTCCCCCACAGGAGAAGCGCGCACACAACAATAGGGAGCATGTGAGGACTGGAGGAGGCCCCGCTGATGAGAGGCCACTGACCGTACATGAGGAAAGGGCCCTGGAACTGGCTGGTGGACCTGAGGACCGGGAGGTTGCTGATGCAGAGGTCGGGGGCGTAGTAGCAAGTGAGCCACCGACAGCCCGTCCCCATATCCCCCCTCCCCTATATCCCCCTCCCCCATATCACCTGATCACTGCCTGATGTCTAACCATGCATGCTTCATTGTGTATCGCAGGACCAAACGTCCAGGCACCCATCCCCGCAGATGCAGACCGCCCGCAGGATGCCCCTCGGAGGCCACGGGAGACGGAGAGACCCGCACCCTCCGGCATGCGACGCCCGCAGGATGCCCCTCGGAGACCACGGGAGACGGAGAGACCCGCATCCTCCAGCATGCGACGCCCGCAGGATGCCCCTCGCACACCACGGGAGACGGAGAGACCTGGAGCAACAGGGAGACGACACCCCCGTTACGTGCGGGAGCGACCACCCAGCGATGAGGGGGGCAGCCACAGGCCACCGTCACATCCGGGCCAGGACACCACTACCCAGGACACCACTACCCAGGATACCACTACCCAGGACACCACTACCCGGGACACCACTACCCGGGACATCACTACCCGGGACACCACTACCCGGGACAGCACCCAGGAAGACAAAATACCGGACAGTGACTCAGAGTGGATGGGTGGAGACGAACCCCCACCCCAAAGTGCCATGGACTCAGAGTGGGACGAAGAGCACGACACAACGCCACTGCTGTCACCAACACCCTCCACCATCGCAGAACCACTCACCTCGGTTGGGCACTTTAGTGATGAGGCGTCTGGTACACTCACTGGTGCGCACAACACAGCCGTCCCGGTACAGCAGGTGGAGGTAGGAGCAGCAGAGGGGCCGGGCGGTCGGAGGGCAGCCCAGCCCAAGCGAACATCTGCCGCCCAGATGGATCCTGGGTTCCTGGAGTTACCACACCACACATAGATCCGATGCAACCACCGACCCGGAGACAAGCGAAGAGGGTGACGGGCGGCTTGCGGCGGCTGCGTTCGCAGGTGGAGGAGTCCACCCGCGTCCAGGAGCTGGAAGTGGTGCCGGTCATGCGTGCCACCCAGGCCGACACCGCACGGGTGGCGTCCGCGGTGGAGGCAATGGGTGCGACGGTGTCAGACATGGGGAACGGTTTGCGAGGCCTGGGGCTTTCCGTGCAGGCGGCGTCTGTGGCCCAGGAAATGGCTGCCCTCTCACAGGAGGCCATGAGCCAGTGCCAGCGCCAGATGGCAGAGGCGCTCAATGCCATAGCCCAGTCTCAGCAGGCCATGGCCCAGTCTCTGCAGGCCATGGCCCAGTCTCAGCAGGCCATGGCCCAGTCTCTGCAGGCCATCGCTGAGGGCATCGGCGCCAGTCACAGACAGGGTTTGCCAACCCCCTGGGCTCCATGGCTGCAAACCTGCAGACCCCTGTCGATACCAGCACGGGCCTCCAGGACTGGCAGCGCCAGATGTCGGGGGGGCGTCGGATGGCCAGTCCGTTCGCATCCCCCACCCATGTAGAGGCCTGGGGGCCATCGGGCACCCCGAGGGAGGAGGAGGTGGTGTGGTCCGTCCCGGCTCCCTCTGTAGGGGAGGTCCCGGTACACCGCGACACCTCGGACTCCCCCCCTTCCGTCCCAGGTGCATCGGGTGGGCAACGGGCAGGACAGGCTGGCAGCTCGCCATCCCAGTCGCCCGGGCCGCAGCCTGGCCCATCTAGGCCAGGACGCCCCAGGAAACGGCCGCCAAAGGGATCCAGTGTCAGAGGGCAGGAATCACAGGAGTCCACCTCCAGTTCTGCTGTACCGTCTGGGGAACCACATAGACGTAGTCAAAGGGCCCGTAAGGCCAAACAACTGAGTAAGTTGGAACGGTTGCAGGGCACAGATGAGTTTTAGGGGCTAGGGCACGTGCATGAACTCCTTTGGTTATTAAAGTCAATGTTACACCTACCGAAGCTGCCTTTGTGCTCTGTCCAAAGTGTGCGGGCGTGTCATGTACGTTGAGCGCAAGTGTGTGTGTGAGGGGTGGTCTTACTTCAGCCCCAGGTGAGTCTGCCCCCTTCCCCCTGGGCCGCCATCAACATCCCCTGGGCAGAGGACGGGACCGTGCGCTGCAGTGTCACAGCCGCATGCAGGGATGGTCCGGGTGGATGGTGGTACTGTGGCCATGGGTCAGACATAGTCCAACGATGTAGAGCCAGGAGCTCACCGCAGGGCGGGTTGTCATCATCCTCCATGGCCTGCGATAGACACGCGTCCACCCGCAACTGTGTGAGCCCGGCCCGTTGTGCCGCAGGTGGATCGGCAATGGGGGGGGGGGGGGGGGGGTGGTGTGCATGCGGGTGGGGTGTGTAGGGTTGGGGAGGGGGGTGAGGGTGCTGGGTGGGTGGATGGGTGGGGGGGGTGGGTGGTCGGCTGTTGCCATGGTGTGCGGTCTGTGGCCATACTACCCGATTTCCACGCCTATCTAGTCAGTGAAGCGGCGTCTATCAGTCTGTCCCGTGCCCGCTGGGCCAGCCGGTAACGGTGGACAGCCACCCGCCTGTGTCTACCCCGTCTGCCCTGTCCATTGCCCCCATCCCCCTCATCTGGGGAGGACTGCGCCTCTTCCTGCTGCTCCTCCACTCCGCCCTCCTCTGCCTGCGGCACATCGCCCCTCTGTTGGGCTATGTTGTGCAGGACGCAGCACACCACAATGATGCGGCCGACCCTATCTGACCGATACTGGAGGGCGCCCCCAGAGAGGTCCAGGCACCTGAAACGCATCTTCAGCACGCCAAAGCACCTCTCTATCACTCCCCTTGTCGCTACATGGGCATCATTGTAGCGGTTCTCCGCCTCATTGCGTGGCCTCCGTACAGGTGTCATCAGCCACGATCGCAATGGGTAGCCCCTGTCGCCCAGCCACCAGCCCCTCAGCCGGGGATGGCGTCCCTCGTACATGCCGGGGATGGATGACCGCGACAACACGAATGAGTCGTGTACACTGCCTGGGTGACGGGCGCAGACGTGCAGGATCATCATGCGGTGGTCGCAGACCACCTGTACGTTCATCGAATAGGTCCCCTTCCTATTAGTGAACACGGCCCTGTTATCTGCAGGTGGCTGCACGGCGACGTGCATCCCATCGATCGCGCCCTGGACCATGGGGAACCCGGCCACGGCAGTGAAGCCCACGGCCCGGGCATCTTGGCTGGCCCGGTCCACGGGGAAGCGGATGTAGCGGTGCGCCATGGCATATAGGGGATCTGTCACTGCCCGGATGCACCGGTGCACCGATGTCTGCGATATGCCGGACAGGTCCCCACTCGGTGCCTGGAATAACCCCGTTGCATAAAGGTTCAGGGCCACCGTAACCTTGACGGACACGGGGAGAGGGTGTCCCCCCCTGTGCCACGCGGTGACAGGTGTGCCAGCAGGTGGCAGATGTGTGCCACGGTTTCCCGGCTCATCCGGAGTCTCCTCCTGCATTCCCGGTCCGTGAGGTCCTGGTATGACTGCCTGGGCCGGTACACACGGGGCGCCCTCGGGTGCCTCCGTTGCCGTGGGGCCGCGACGTCCTCCTCCCCCTCCTCGTCCTGTCGGTCGGGTGTCCCTCCAGCCTGGCGGGCTGCCGCCTGCCCCTCTGCAGCAGCCTGCGCCGCCTCTCTGGCACGCTCCTCCTCCTCCTCCTCATCCAGGGCAACATAGACATGAGCGGCTGCCGCCACGGCGGCCAGCATCGCTGGATGATCTGAAAACATGACGGCCTGGTGGGGGGAGGGGAACGACGACATGTCATCATTGCCCATATCCCCTCCTCCCCCCAGCCAGGTGGCATGGACCGCATGGGTCCAACTGTTGGAGGCTGGCACCTGGCCAGGTGGACCAACTCACTTGCCCTCCCATCCCCCTCCCCAGCACGGACCCCCGCCCCCCCCAACCTCCACCCCAACACGGACACCCCCATCCACCTCCCCGGCACGGACCCCCCCCCCCACCCTCCACCCCGGCACGGACACCCCCATCCCCCTCCCCGGCACGGACCACCCCCCAACCTCCACCCCGGCACGGACACCCCCATCCCCCTCCCCGGCACGGACCCCCCCCCAACCTCCAACCCGGCACGGACCGCCCCCCCATCCCCCTCCCCGGCACGGACCCCCCCCAAACTCCACCCCGGCACGGACCCCCCCCCCAACCTCCACCCCGGCACGGACCCCCACCCCCCCAACCTCCACCCCGGCACGGACCCCCCTGCCCCAACCTCCACCCCGGCACGGACCCCCCCCCAACCTCCACCCCGGCACGGACACCCCCATCCCCCTCCCTGGCACGGAGCCCCCCCCCCCAACCTCCACCCCGGCACGGACACCCCCATCCCCCTCCCCGGCACGGACCCCCCCCCAACCTCCACCCCGGCACGGACACCCCCATCCCCCTCCCCGGCACGGACCCCCCCCCAACCTCCACCCCGGCACGGACCCCCCCATCCCCCTCCCCGGCACGGAACCCCCCCCAACCTCCAGCCCGGCACGGACCCCCCGCCAACCTCCACCCCGGCACGGACCCCCCCCCCCAACCTCCACCCTGGCACGGACACCCCCATCCCCCTCCCCGGCACGGACCCCCCCCCCCCAACCTCCACCCCGGCACGGACACCCCCACCCCCCTCCCCAGCACGGACCCCGCCCCAACCTCCACCCCGGCACGGACCCCCCCCATCCCCCTCCCCGGCACGGACCCCCCCCCCAACCTCCACCCCGGCACGGACACCCCCATCCCCCTCCCCGGCACGGACCCCCCCCCAACCTCCACCCCGGCACGGACACTCCCATCCCCGTCCCAGCACGGACCCCCCCCCCAACCTCCACCCCGGCACGGACCCCCCCCCATCCCCCTCCCCGGCACGGAACCCCCCCAACCTCCACCCCGGCACGGACACCCCCATCCCCCTCCCCGGCACGGATCCCCCCCCAACCTCCACCCCGGCACGGACACCCCCACCCCCCTCCCCAGCACGGACCCCCCCCCCAACCTCCACCCCGGCACGGACCCCCCCCATCCCCCTCCCCGGCACGGACCCCCCCCCCCCCAACCTCCACCCCGGCACGGACCCCCCCCCAACCTCCACCCCGGCACGGACCCCCACCCCAACCTCCACCCCGGCACGGACACCCCCATCCCCCTCCCCGGCACGGACCCCCCCCCCCAACCTCCACCCCGGCACGGACACCCCCATCCCCCTCCCCGGGCACGGACCCCCCCCCAACCTCCACACCGGCACGGACCCCCCCCCAACCTCCACCCCCGGCACGGACCCCCCCCCCCAACCTCCACCCCGGCACGGACACCCCCATCCCCTCTCCCCGGCACGGACCCCCCCCCCAACCTCCACCCCGGCACGGACACCCCCATCCCCCTCCCCGGCACGGACCCCCCCTTCCAACCTCCACCCCGGCACGGACCCCCCCCAACCTCCACCCCGGCACGGACCCCCCCCAACCTCCACCCCGGCACGGACACCCCCATCCCCCTCCCCGGCACGGACCCCCCCCCCAACCTCCACCCCGGCACGGACCCCCCCCCCAACCTCCACCCCGGCACGGACCCCCCCCCCAACCTCCACCCCGGCACGGACACCCCCATCCCCCTCCCCGGCACTGACCCCCTCCCGGCACTCCCCCGGATCCCAGCCTACTCTAACCACCCCCCCCCCCCACCGCCGCACACACACCCACACAACCCGAGACACACCTCTCCTCACGCATTCAGACTGTGGCCACCCAGTCTGCCCAGAGCCAACCCCCCAGGCCGTCACTCACCTCCACGCTGGTCGGCGTGAACCTGGAGCACAGGGTCACGCCGATGAAAAGGAGGTTTAATTTACGTCGACGTGAACGGTCATCACGTCGACAGGACTTCGGCCCATCCGGAATGGAGAATATCGGCAGGCCGAAAATCGGCTGCCTTGCGCAGACCCGTGACATTCTCCGTGGCAGCGGCGCCATTAACGCCCCGCCGACTTTTCTCCCTTCGGAGACTTCGGCAACCGGCGGGGGCGGGATTCACGGCGGCCAACGGCCATTCTCCGACCCTCTGGGGGGTCGGAGAATGACGCCCCAGAAGAGCCAGGTGGGGACATGAGAAGTCTTTGGCAGGTAGGATCAAGGATAACCCTAAAGCTTTCTATAGATATGTCAGAAATAAAAGAATGACTAGGGTAAGAGTAGGGCCAGTCAAGGATAGTAGTGGGAAGTTGTGCGTGGAGTCCGAGGAGATAGGAGAGGTGCTAAATGAATATTTTTCGTCAGTATACACACAGGAAAAGTACAATGTTGTCGAGGAGAATACTGAGATTCAGGCTACTAGACTAGAAGGGCTTGAGGTTCATAAGGAGGAGGTGTTAGCAATTCTGGAAAGTGTGAAAATAGATAAGTCCCCTGGGCCGGATGGGATTTATCCTAGAATTCTTTGGGAAGCTAGGGAGGAGTTTGCCGATCCTTTGGCTTTGATCTTTCAGTCATCTTTGTTAACAGGAATAGTGCTGTTAACTGGAGGATAGCAAATGTTGTCCCCTTGTTCAAGAAGGGAGTAGAGACAACCCCGGTAAGTATAGACCAGTGAGCCTTACTTCTGTTGTGGGCAAAGTCTTGGACAGGTTTATAAGAGATAGGATGTATAATCATCTGGAAAGGAATAATTTGATTAGAGATAGTCAACACGGTTTTGTGAAGGGTAGGTCGTGCCTCACAAACTTTATTGAGTTCTTTGAGAAGGTGACCAAACAGGTGGATGAGGGTAAAGCAGTTGATGTGGTGTATTTGGATTTCAGTAAAGTGTTTGATAAGGTTCCCCACGGTAGGCTACTGCAGAAAATCGGAAGCATGGGATTTAGGGTGATTTAGCAGTTTGGATCAGAAATTGGCTAGCTGGAAGAAGACAAGGGGTGGTGGTTGATGGGAAATGTTCAGACTGGAGTCCAGTTACTAGTGGTGTACCACAAGGATCTGTTTTGGGGCCACTGCTGTTTGTCATTTTTATAAATGACCTGGAGGAGGGCATAGAAGGATGGGTGAGTAAATTTGCAAATGACACTAAAGTCGGTGGAGTTGTGGACAGTGCGGAAACATGTTACAAGTTACAGAGGGACATAGATAAGCTGCAGCGCTGGGCTGAGAGATGGCAAATGGAGTTTAATGCAGAAAAGTGTGAGGTGATTCATTTTAGAAGGAATAACAGGAAGATAGAGTACTGGGCTAATGGTAAGATTCTTGGCCGTGTGGATGAGCAGAGAGATCTCGGTGTCCATGTACATAGATCCCTGAAAGTTGCCACCCAGGTTGAGAGGGTTGTTAAAAAGACGTACGGTCTGTTAGCTTTTATTGGTAGAGGGATTGAGTTTTGGAGTCATGAGGTTATGTTGCAGCTGTACAAAACTCTGGTGCAGCTGCATTTGGAGTATTGCGTGCAATTCTGGTTGCCGCATTATAGGAAGGATGTGGAAGCATTGGAAAGGGTGCAGCGATTTACCAGAATGTAGCCTGGTATTGAGGGAAGATCTTATGAGGAAAGGCTGAGGGACTTGAGGCTGTTTTCGTTAGAGAGAAGAAGGTTAAGGGGTGACTTAATTGAGGCATACAAGATGATCAGAGGATTGGATAGGGTGGACAGTGAGAACCTTTTTCCTCGGATCCTGATGTCTAGCACGAGGGGACATAGCTTTAAATTGAGGGGAGATAGATATAGGACAGATGTCAGAGATAGGTTCTTTACTCAGAGAGTTGTAAGGGCGTGGAATGCCCTGCCTGCAACAGTAGTGGACTCTCCAACGCTAAGGGCATTCAAATGGTCATTGGATAGACATCTGGACGATAAGGGAATAGTGTAGATGGGCTTTAGGGTGGTTTCACAGGTCGGCGCAACATCGAGGGCCGAAGGGCCTGCACTGCGCTGTAATGTTCTATGTTCTATGTTCTATCTGTGGATCATTGTGTGTTTGTGGAACTTCAAGTTTCAATTCTGCTTTCCAGGCATTAAAACTCCCCCTCCCCCACCCCCCTCACCAAAAGAACATTTCCAGACTGTTGTGGGAGTAGCCTCCAGCAGTCCCTTTATGAATTGCTGGTTAGGCCACTCGTGCCTGGCATAATTGACTTAGGTGGTGCATGGTGTGCCACCCACGACTAGGGGCTTTTCACAGTAACTTCATACTTGTGACAATAAAAGGTTATAATAATTATTATTATTATTAATGGGTGCCCAGCACTGCCACCTGTACCAGGAGGAAGGCTGCTTGGATAAACAAATTAAGGTTCGACAGGACCCCGATTACCATTTTAATGTAAAAATAGACGGATCGTGCTGGCTTCTTCTCTAAGAACACCAACTCATGTTATCTGAGGTGATGTGTCTTCTTATTGTACTGTTAGGTTGTTCACCCACATTTGGGTTACACCAGCTCCACAAATATTTTAGAAGCAATCCTGGGTTTACTCCAGGATTGCACCGAGGGAATCTCCAGTGCTGAATTCATTTGAGTACGTTCGATTAGGGGGACGTTCCATCATTTAGAGACCCATTTATGTGGGTTTATCTTCATGGTGCAACCAGGCAACACAACAAGACCGTCAGGATATGCCTTTTCTCACTGAGTATATGGCTTGCTGCTTTATTACCAAGCTGCTGAGAGGCAAGTTCTGAGGAAGCTCCCAGCATGGTAGCTCCACCCCTGACCACTTTCAATCTGCAGTGTGTGCCTTTGCGTGTAGGGCAGTTCGAGATTGACTCCTTTGTGAAGCCCACGGTTAAAGACAGCGCAGCCCAGGGCCCAGTGTAAACGGGTCGCTACCTGTATTCCAGCCTTTCCACCACATTACCTTTGGAATTAGAGCAGGAGTTTTCCAGAAGAGCCTTAGAATTTCAGTTATGGTCGCACTCCTTCTGTTGTGCTGGCCTTGTAAGGGGCAAATAGAGGTTCTACCCCACACAGCCCCTGTTTTTCAGATTTATCAATTGGAGGGCTGTGGAATTTTAGATCCCGTCTGAAATAATCATTTTTCACCTGGCAATGCACTTTCCTCCTGAATTTGGCTAAACGTGGCTATTCAGGAGGGAGATTTGGCTGCATTATCGGCAGGGTTGTTCTCGCTGCTGGGGCAGCACGGTGGCACAGTCATTAGCATTGCTGCTTCACGGCGCCGAGGTCCCAGGTTCGATCCTGGCTCTGGGTCACTGTCCGTGTGGAGTTTGCACGTTCTCCCTGTGTTTGCATGGGTTTCGCCCCCACAACCCAAAGATGTGCACGCTAGGTGGATTGGCCACGCTAAATTGTCCCTGAATTGGAAAAAAAAAATGAATTGGGACTCTAAATTTATTTAAAAAACAATGCTGCTGAGCTGTGCTAATTTGTTAACACTGTAGCATGATTCATTAGGAAACGTAAATGCAGGTTTTGTTGATTTCTCTGTCACGCCCCTTGATTGATTGGCCCAATCAATCAGGCCTGTTTCTCCTAATTGTTGTGATGATTTCAAATTTGGAAGTCCTGCATTTGTCCTAATGAATGCAACTATGAAAAGTTTCAATAACATGTCTCTCTTTTCAGCAATCGTCAATTTCTGTACTAGCGAGGGACTGTAAAACGGTGGCACAGTGGTTAGCACACAGCTCCAGGGTCCCGGGTTCAATTCCAACCTTGGGTCACTGTCTGTATGGAGTTTACACTTTCTCCCTGTGTCTGTGTGGGTTTCCTCCGGGTTCTCCGGTTTCCTCCCACAAATCCCGAGGGATGTGCTGTTAGGTGAATTGGATATTCTGAATTCTACCTCTGTGTACTCGAACAGGTGCGGAATGTGGCGACTAGGGGCTTTTTACAGTGACTTCACTGCAGTGTTAATGTAAGCCTTCTTGTGACAATAAAGATTATTATTATAGCTTTTCATTTGGAGTTAGCTGAAAGTTAATAACTGACTCTGGAGTCTCATCCTGAAAGGGAATTTTTCGTCAACCACTTCTTTTCTAAAATCTTGAACTTCTCCTCTCATTTGCCAGTACTTCCCTGCATGTAACACACATGGACTCTGCATCCTTATTTGCATCAACACAATTGACAAAACCATACCTCAAGAAATAATCTTTCTACCACTTTGTTCCTGAGTTATGTTTCTTCTTTGTAGGCTGTTAACCATGCGCCCTGGAGCTCTGTGCAGAGCTAACACTACCACTGCCCTGTCGTGCCATGGATTCTCCTGAACAGCTCTCTCCAGCAGGTTCAGACATAAGGGACGAACTTCTCCGACCACCCGCCGGGTCGGAGAATCGCCGGGGGGCTGGCGTGAATCCCGCCCCTGCCGGTTGCCGAAGTCTCCGGCACCGGATATTCGGCGGGGGCAGGAATCGCGCCGTGCCGGTTGGTGGGCCCCCCCGCTCGATTCTCCGGCCCAGGTGGGCCGAAGTCCCGCCGCTAAAATGCCTGTCCCACCGGCGCAAATTAAACCACCTACCTTACTGGTGGGACAAGGCGGCGCGGGCGGGCTCCGGGGTCCTGGGGGGGGCGCGGGGCGATCTGGCCCCGGGGGGTGCCCCCACGGTGGCCTGGCCCGCGATCGGGGCCCACCGATCTGCGGGCGGGCCTGTGCCATGGGGGCACTCTTTCCCACCATGGCGGAGGCAGAAGAAACTCCCTCCACTGCACATGCGCGGGAATGCTGTCAGCGGCCGCTGACGCTTACGCGCATGCGCCGCCCGGAGATGTCATTTCCGCGCCAGCTGGCGGGGCACCAAAGGCCTTTTCCGCCAGCTGGCGGGGCGGAAATTCCTCCGGCGCCGACCTAGCCCCTTAAGGTTGGGGCTCGGTCCCCAAAGATGCGGAGCATTCCGCACCTTTGGGGCGGCGCGATGCCCGCCTGATTTGCACCGTTTTGGGCGCCAGTCGGCGGACATCGCGCCGTTTCCGGAGAATTTCGCCCAAGATCCTGGTCTTTAGGTACACTGCCTATTCATGTCTCTGGTCGTCTCTCCCTTGTAATGAAAAGACCCTCATTCCTGCTTGCTTGCAGCTAGAAAATGGAAGAAGCTGTCCTCTGTGATTTGGCGGCAAAAGCACATACATGGCACTTGATCTCAAGTGTACGTGCAGGGCACATGACCTGCTCACTATGGACTGCACAGATCCTCATTTTATCCTCATTTAAAAGCCAGCAACGGCTGTCATTCGCAATTTAAATGCCAGTAGTGGCCATTGAGCACTTCTCCTGCGATCAAGACTGATTGCCGTGACTGATTGCTCGGCAACCCTCCCGCCACCCTCCCACAACCCACCTGTTGGTCTCGACACGCACTTTGAAAAACGCTGCCTTAGACAATATCAGATCCTGCTGGGTCTAGTTCTCATGGCCAGCCGACACTGGCAAGTGTGTCTGAAGTTCAACGCTAAGATAATCTCTTGGGATACTGGCAGAAGCAGCATGCTTTTCAGTATGGGGAGTCGGCTCAATGTGTCCGCAATGGAGATTTGCGTGCCAGTTCTGTGCTGGAAGGTTTACCTCTCGGCCACTAACAGCAAGGCCCAACATTGCATCCCAGCGGAGACTACTGGGGATATTGGTTTATCCTCCCTCAAGAATACTAATAGTGACTTATGGTCGGTGACTATTATGAATCGCCATTCGTAGACATATTGGTGGAACGTCTTCACACCATAGATGACCGCTTGTCCCTCTTTCTCAATTTGAGCACAGTTTTGCTCCACTTCTGAGAGAGTCCTTGAGGCAAAGGCAGTGGGTACACAGATCCACCCTCCATATTGTGGAACAGCACTGCCCCTATCCCATATGGAGACGCACCACATGTGAAGACATTTGCATTCTTTGATGCTGGGACCTCTCGAATAGCGTTGACTCTTTCCTCGAGTGGATGTAGACCTGTCGCATCCACTTGGAAACCCAAGAACTTAACTTCTGAGACCTGGAATGTACACTTTGCACATTTGAAGTGGACTCCCATATCTCTGCAGCTCTTTAATACTTCTTCCAGGCTCAACATATGCTCTTCATGAATAGTTCCAGTAACTAAGGCATTGTCTCAGGGATACTATGAAGGAGGGTTTCCATGGAAAATATCCATGGAATATGTCACAAGTTGAGGCAATGCCAAATGGCAGCTTTGTACACTGAAATAGGCCTCTATGTATATCGGTCGTGGCAAACTTTGGGACTCCACGTCTATTTCCAACTGTAGGTACGCATGTCTGAGATCCAATTTCGAGTAGGTTAAGCCTCCCGCCAGCTTGAAATAGAGATCTTCGATCTTGGGGACCTATACACCTGGGCAGCTTGATTGATCATCAGCTTATAGAAAATGTTGGTGTCGAATTTGGATTGGCATAAATTTTAGCCTTCACACCCTTGATTCGTCTTAACTCATTGTGGAGCACGTTCTTGTACCTTCGCCAGATGTCTTGCAGAATGCTGTTTGAGACTTAAAAATGTTTCATCCAATTCAGTTTGATTTGCTGTAACCAGTCCCTTCCCATTAGACTGGGTCTGTGTCCTTCCACAAAGACCAGGGGCAGCTGGGCCTCTTGCTCTTTATACGCCACTGGTATGCTGGTGGTCTCAATGTTTCCCCCCTGTGCAAGTTGACAGCTTGGCAGCCGTGCTGCACATACTCAGGGTCTGAGCCCCTTCTCAAATGTAATCAAAGGTCTGCTCCCCCACAATTGTCACTGCGGCCCCGGTGTCGACTTCCATTTTCAAAGGTCTGCCGTTCACACATGGAATGATTTCGAGAAAGCTGTCTCCTTTACCTGGACAACATTCAGGAGATACATTGCGTGCTCCTCCTCTGAGCTCTTGTCCACTTGGTTCAATGGTGTTGTGAACTGCTGCGGCTGCCATTTTTTTTTGAATTGACGCACTTTGGCTTGTGCGGCAAGGTGCTTGAACATGGTCTCTACAATTACAGTGGAAACACACAAACTCACGACATTGGCAAGTTTCCCAGGGATGGGCTCCCCCACATCAATAGTAGTCCACCTCTGTTTTGGGTTCCTACTCTGTCTGTTGATTCTGCCGCACGCCTCGTGGCCATACTGCCCCATACTTGATTAACTTCCCCTTCTGCCATGCTTTGCAGCTTAGTGGCACCTATTACAGTGCACTCCGTTTTCTGAGCTATCTTGATCACTTTTTGTAATATGATTGTAGTTTCAGCCAGGAGTTTCTTTTGTATGATGAGGTTATGGATTCCACAAACTAAACAGTTGCGCAGCATATCACTAAGTGTGGTTCCAATCTCGCAGTGCTCAGTGAGCTGGTGAAGCCTGGATATGAAGGCTGGGATGAACTCTTCAGGGTCTCTGACAGCGGAATTGAATTTGTACCTCTGGAGGATGATCGAAGGCCTGAAATTGAAATGTTCCTTGGCCAGCTTGACTAACTGGCCAAAGGTCTTTGAGTCAGGAGTCTCCGGGGACATTAGGTTTCTTACCAGGTTGTAGGATTTTAAAAATTTGTTTCTGGGATGTGGGCGTCACTGGTTAGGCCAGCATTTATTACCCATCCCTAGTTGCCCTCAGAAGGTAGCGGTTAGTTGCCTTCTTGAACCACTGCAGTCCTTGAGGCATAGGTACACCCACTGTGCTGTTAGGGAGGGAGTTCTAGGATTTTGCCCCAGCGACAGTGAAGGAGTGACGATATATATCCAAGTCAGGGTGGAGAGTGACTTGGAGGGGAACATCCAGGTGGTGGGGTTCCCAGGTATCTGCTGCTCTTGTCCTTCTAGATGGTTGTGGTCATGGATTTGGAAGGTGTTGTCTAAGGAACCTTGGTGAGTTACTGCGGTGCATCTTGTAGATGGTGCACACGGCTACCACTGTTCGGTGGTGGGGGGATTGAATGTTTGTGGAAGGAGGAGCAATCAAGCAGGCTGCTTTGTCCTGGATGTCGAGCTTCTTGAGTGTTGCTGGCGCTGCACTCATCCAGGCAAGTGGAGAGTATTCCATTACACTCCTGACTTGTGCCTGGTGATGGACAGGTTTTGGGGGATCAGAAGATGAGTTACTCGCTGTAGGATTCCTAGGAGGCCCACAAACCATCAGAGGTATCACCTTCTACTTGTCTTCCCTAGCTATCTCATTCATGTTGAAGAAATAGTGGAGTCATTGGATGCACTGGCTCCAACCTACAGCCACTTGTCAAACGGGTCTAGTTTCCCAATTCTACGTATTTTCACTCACATTTTGGGTGTAGCGGCTGATGGTTTCCAAATATAATTTATCTTTTTGATGCTTCTTCCTTTCCCTTTCGATCGCAAAATACTGCGGACTGGGATTGAACCTTCGACCTCATTGCTAATGTGGTAGCTCGAGACAATGCCCTGGAGTTTTCCAGTAACAGCAAAGTGATTTTATAAATGTTAGTCAAAGGCGAGTATATACAGACGCAGAACATTAAAGGTTAGGTCTTAGCTCTAAGGCTCCAGGGTCAACTCTGCCCGGGCCCCTGCTCACAGGGCCCTGCGCTTACTTGCTGTTGATCGGAGTTTGCATGCTCCTGCACGATTGGCCCTTAGCCAGGCACATGGGGTGCCAGGCCTGATCCCTTAAAGGGGCCACGCTACCACAGCATCCAATTCATGCTCATTTACATATGGTGTGCACCAGTAGGCTTTGTGCAGTTGTGTGTAAGGTCAGTGTTTTTCCTTGTTTAATTCTATGGACAAGGGAGGGGAGCAGGAGAATGGCAACTTGCATGGAGGCTCAGGACCAGAAAGGGTGAGTCAGTGCTGAGAGAGTTTGTGGATTGAGGTCAGGGGCATGGAGGAGTGGAGGAGGGATCTATTGGAGAACAAGGTTTGGGGTCAGGAGGATGGAGGGAAGGACCAGGCATCCTGGGTGTGGTGGGAGGAAGAGTGGGTGGAACAATCAGTCGAGGTAAGAAAATGAGGGGCCTAATGGGTGGTGTCAGTCCTTTCCAAATGTGGGTCCAGCTCAGGGTGTTGGCTGACAAGGTCCTTAGAGGGCTTTGAGTCAATCTACAACATGCAATTATCGTCACTGGGAGTGATCTCAGACATTGGCCTGGATTCTCTACCTTGCGATGCCGGAAACAAGGATTGTGATCGAGTGGGTAATTGGGCGGTCCGGCTAAAATCAAGCTTCACGATGGGCACCGAACCGACTGCTATGCTCTGGCCCCCTTACTGGCAGTAGGATTGGGGTTCCCACCCGCGCGCTAGTGGGGGGATACTTAACGGGTCAGCACCAGAGTCTCTGGGCTCTCGTGATTCTCCGGTCCTCTGGGCCGTGAATCACGTGGGCCAGTGTTGCTACTGGTATTTACCAGCGTGATCCTGACATGGTGGACCTCGCAGTGAGCCAAGCGGGTAACTCCTTAAGGATGATGCCCCTAAATTCCATTCGAGGACAACCCTCCCCATCCACAATGCATGTCTCCACCAGTGTCTCCCTCCCAGAACCCACTAAAATGGGAGACCGCCCAATGACCCCCCCCCAGATAATGAGACCCCCCCAAAGACTCCCTAACTAAAAGGACCCCCCCCCAAAGATTCCCTGAATAGGAGGATCCCCCCAAGACTCCATAATTATGGAGTTCCACCAAGGCCCCCTGGATAGGGGAAACTGCCACAGAAACCCCCTAAATAAGGGGACCTCATGGGAACCACTGGAAACGGGGGGCCCTCACCAAGACCCCCTGAATAGGGGACACTACTAGAACTCCCTGGATAAGGGGACCCCCCAACAGAGACTCCCTGAATAGGGGGACCCCCACACACCCTCCTAACTAGAGAGATCCCCAGAAACCTCCTAACTAGAGGGACCCACCCAGAGACCCCCTAACTAAAGGGATCCACCAGAGCCCCTAAATAAAGGAACCCCTGAAAGACCCCGTAACTAAAGGAAACCCCCCCTCCCCCCACCCCCCACACACACACACACAGAGCCCTCACAAAGGAGACCCCTGTCTGGAAGCTTGAGAGTAGTTCAGACAGGGGCAGTAAAAATAGTTACTGTTGTTCCACTCACCTGGGTATACAGCTGCTGACTCAGACAGAGAAAGCACCACATGTCCATTCGTGGAAAGAGAAAAGCAGTGACCTCTGTTTAAACCCCTCAGATCCTTCAGCTGCAAACCATTAATTTGTTTCTCTTAGTGGGCTGTCAGCCTTGCTTCATTCATCTACCTTCATGGATGAGTAACTCTGAAGTGCTGTAACCAGTGTTTACAAACATCAACCACTTCAAAATAGTTAAATGCCATCAATTTCCAGCTCAGCAATTCAAAATCACTCACAAGTGAAGGCGATCCTCCATCAGAAGCCCCCTTCAGAGGTTGGGTACTCTCCTTTAAAGTCTGCTGGCCTCTGGACCTCCCTCCTTCCCAGCCTCTCCCCCAATTTCCCGATTCATACCTCGCCCTGCCTTCCCTACCCTCCCTGTCCTGGGACCCCTTGAACTTACCTTGACGTTGGGTGGCCGGAATTAGTCTCAGGTGTCTTCATGCAATACCTCTTCAGTCCACTACAGCCCTTGACACTGAAGGGGCTGAACAGCTGCCAGCCAATCAGATAGGCCAGCAGCTCTCTAAGGCGGAATGTCCTGCCAAGTGAGGGTGTAAGTCCCGCCTCCAGCCACTTAATGCTCATTCGAATGTGTATTTTCTGTGGGGCACTCTGATGCTCTATTTGGTTGGCTCTGAATATGCGTTCAATATGGTTGCCTTCCTTAATCCTAATTATGTTTGCTCTAGAGTCGGCAGGTACCTTTCGATACCGCCACAAGGTTCAAACCCGAATACTGATCAAAAGAGCCAATACACCAGTTGCTTAGTTCAAAGTCAATACTATTTATTTACACACAGTAATATCTACTCATGCACGAAATGCTACAGCCTAAACTATCACTCCTGCTAAAGCCTATACTTAGCTTCGGGCGCCCACTCAGTCAGAGGAACAATGGCCGTTGTTCGGTTCTGAGGCAGCTGGGGTCGAAGTGGTGAAGGGGAAACAGCTAAGGTCTTCCGTCTGGTAGCGAGCGTTGACCTTGGACTTACTTGCTTCTGGTGCAGCTTGTGGACGGGTCTCTCCGCTGTGATAGCCGAGTCCAAGAGAGCGATTCTCAGTTGGGGCCTTCTTCTTATACCTGAAGGGACTTTGCGCGCTTTTGGGCGGGCCTTGAACCTGGCCCCAATTAATTGGGCCGTATCTTGATCTTGACCAATAAAGGGGTGGGTGCCCTGATGGCTGGGCGTGTCCTAGGTGGCCGCTGGCCTGCTTTGTTTTCTGCTTTTGGTTTGGGGAACTGGTGCCGTGAGGTCTGGAGCCAGATCGGTTACTTAAGTATCTCCCTTTGTTCCCGGAGATGGGCCATCCATATGCTAATAGGCCTACAGTTTCAGTCTTGTCTGGGAGCTACGGCTCCAATATGCAGACAGGCTCTGTGCCTGCTTGCTTTCTTACCATTGTCCATTTTTCCCTGCAATCTTTGCAAATGTCCATTTTGTATTCTGGAAGTGGCCATCCCAGATGGCTACAACTCGTAGTTGAGTCTCTGACAATTCTTCGGATGGTGGGAAGCCACATCCCCACCATCTGGAAAATTCAGGCCAATAATAAGTGTAAATAATGACTAACAATAAATTAAATCAAGACCCTGTTCAATATGAGGTGGGAATTTCCACACACTCTCACAGCATGGTTTGCGGCAGCAGAACCAACTCACCATTGGCTGGCAGTGGGATCTTCCACTCCCACTGCTGTCAATGGGGTTTCCAGTTGGTCACACCCTCCACCGTCGGAGTCGCCATCGAAAGATTCCGCCAGTGGCAACAGCCAGAAAATTTCAGCCCTCGAGTCCGTGTGGCAGTTATAACTTTCTGAAGGTTCATTCCAGATGTGATACCATCAGAACCTCAGAATTATAATGGTGTCTTATCAGTACCTGATGCTTCCGCATATTTATTATTTGGAACTTAAACAATTTTAATCTCTAGTTAAAAAGCTGCAACTCTCTCCCAGGTTCTACATAAACAGTGTTAATCCCTTAGCTGGTACATGAACACTGAGTGCTGAATTTGGTGCTTTTTGAGTGCTATAGTGAGAGTTTGGTGACCGAGGGAGTATAAGGCTTCATTTTTATCTAAAGTTTAGTCTTTCTTTTATTTAGTTAATTAACTTAAAAGTTGCTGTTTGATTTAGAAGAAGGTGAATTTTCAATCAGCTTTAAACAGGCTTCTACTTCTAGGCACTTGCAGCTGGAGCTTGTTAATTAGTTAATTGGATTAGGCCAGTTTTTCAGAGGCTAGATTCACAGTGTAAAAGTGATCCCCTACAGTGCAGACTTTGTTTGCACTGAGTGCTGAATTTGGTGCTTTTTGAGTGCTATAGTGAGAGTTTGGTGACCGAGGGAGTTAGGTGAGGAGGGAGTAAGGTGCTTCTTTCATTTTGTTTCCGACGTTTCCGCAAAGAGTGCGAAGAGAGCCAGGAGTTTACAAGAAGTGTAGCAGAGTCGGAGGGCGGAGATCTAGTTAGTCCACACAGCAGCTATATTCTGTAAGGTAAGAGGGGATGGAGGCTAGGCCAGTTACATGCTCCTCCTGTAGGATGTGGGTGGTGAGGGATACCACCGGTGTCCCCACTGACTATACCTGCGGGAAGTGCACCCAACTTCAGCTCCTCAAAGACCGTGTTAGGGAACTGGAGCTGAAGCTGGATGAACTTCGGATCATCCGGGAGGCAGAGGGGGTGATTGAGAAGAGTTACAGGGAGGTAACCACACCCAAGGTACAGGACAAGAATAGCTGGGTTACAGTCAGGGGGAAAAAAACAAACAGGCAGACAGTACAGGGATCTCTCGTGGCCGTTCCCCTTCAAAACAAGTATACCGTTTTGGATGCTGTTGGGGGGGATGACCTACCGGGGGAAGGCCCTAGCGGCCAGGTCTCTGGCACTGAGTCTGGCTCTGGGGCTCAGAAGGGAAGGGGGGAGAATAGAAAAGCAATAGTTGTAGGAGATTCAATGGTTAGGGGAATAGATAGGAGATTCTGTGGTCGCGAGCGAGACTCCCGGAAGGTATGTTGCCTCCCGGGTGCCAGGGCCAGGGATGTCTCGGATCGTGTCTTCAGGATCCTTCAGGGGGAGGGGGAGCAGCCAGAAGTCGTGGTGCACATTGGTACCAACGACATAGGTAGGAAAAGGGGTGTGGAGGTAATAAACAAGTTTAGGGAGTTAGGCTGGAAGTTGAAAGCCAGGACAGACAGAGTTGTCATCTCTGGTTTGTTGCCGGTGCCACGTGATAGCGAGGCTAGGAATAGGGAGAGAGTGCAGTTGAACACGTGGCTGCAGGAATGGTGTAGGAGGGAGGGCTTCAGGTATTTGGATAATTGGAGCGCATTCTGGGGAAGGTGGGACCTGTACAAGCAGGACGGGTTGCATCTGAACCAGAGGGGCACCAATATCCTGGGAGGGAGGTTTGCTAGTACTCTTCGGGAGGGTTTAAACTAATTTGGCAGGGGAATGGGAACCGGATTTGTAGTCCAGCAACTAAGGTAGCCGATATTCAGGACGCCAAAGCATGTAATGAGGCAGTGGGGAAGGGAACACTGACAAAGGAGAGTATTTGCAGGCACGGAGATGGGTTGAAGTGTGTATACTTCAACGCAAGAAGCATCAGGAATAAGGTGGGTGAACTTAAGGCATGGATCGGTACTTGGGACTACGATGTGGTGGCCATCACGGAAACTTGGATAGAAGAGGGGCAGAAATGGTTGTTGGAGGTCCCTGGGTATAGATGTTTCAATAAGATTAGGGAGGGTGGTAAAAGAGGTGGGGGGGGTGGCATTATTAATTAGAGATAATATAACAGCTGCAGAAAGGCAGTTCGAGGAGTATCACCCTATTGAGGTAGTATGGGTTGAAGTCAGAAATAGGAAAGGAGCAGTCACCTTGTTAGGAGTTTTCTATAGGCCCCCCAATAGTAGCAGAGATGTGGAGGAACAGATTGGGAAACAGATTTTGGAAAGGTGCAGAAGTCATAGGGTAGTAGTCATGGGCGACTTTAACTTCCCAAATATTGAGTGGAAACTCTTTAGATCAAATAGTTTGGATGGGGTGGTGTTTGTGCAGTGTGTCCAGGAAGCTTTTCTAACACAGTATGTAGATTGTCCAACCAGAGGAGGGGCAATATTAGATTTAGTACTGGGTAATGAACCAGGGCAAGTGATAGATTTGTTAGTGGGGGAGCATTTTGGAGATAGTGACCACAATTCTGTGACTTTCACTTTAGTAATGGAGAGGGATAGGTACGTGCAACAGGGCAAGGTTTACAATTGGGGGAAGGGTAAATACGATGTTGTCAGACAAGAATTGAAGTGCATAAGTTGGGAACATAGGCTGGCAGGGAAGGACACAAGTGAAATGTGGAACTTGTTCAAGGAACAGGTGCTACGTGTCCTTGATATGTATGTCCCTGTCAGGCAGGGAAGAGATGGTCGAGTGAGGGAACCATGGTTGACAAGAGAGGTTGAATGTCTTGTTAAGAGGAAAAAGGAGACTTATGTAAGGCTGAGGAAACAAGGTTCAGACAGGGCATTGGAGGGATACAAGATAGCCAGGAGGGAACTGAAGAAAGGGATTAGGAGAGCTAAGAGAGGGCATGAACAATCTTTGGCGGGTAGGATCAAGGAAAACCCCAAGGCCTTTTACACATATGTGAGAAATATGAGAATGACTAGAGCGAGGGTAGGTCCGATCAAGGACAGTAGCGGGAGATTGTGTATTGAGTCTGAAGAGATAGGAGAGGTCTTGAATGAGTACTTTTCTTCTGTATTTACAAATGAGAGGGGCGATATTGTTGGAGAGGACAGTGTGAAACAGATTGGTAAGCTCGAGGAAATACTTGTTAGGAAGGAAGATGTGTTGGGCATTTTGAAAAACTTGAGGATAGACAAGAGCCCCGGGCCTGACGGGATATATCCAAGGATTCTATGGGAAGCAAGAGATGAAATTGCAGAGCCGTTGGCAATTATCTTTTCGTCCTCACTGTCAACAGGGGTGGTACCAGGGGATTGGAGAGTGGCGAATGTCGTGCCCCTGTTCAAAAAAGGAACTAGGGATAACCCTGGGAATTACAGGCCAGTTAGTCTTACTTCGGTGGTAGGCAAAGTAATGGAAAGGGTACTGAAGGATAGGATTTCTGAGCATCTGGAAAGACACTGCTTGATTAGGGATAGTCAGCACGGATTTGTGAGGGGTAGGTCTTGCCTTACAAATCTTATTGAATTCTTTGAGGAGGTGACCAAGCATGTGGATGAAGGTAAAGCAGTGGATGTAGTGTACATGGATTTTAGTAAGGCATTTGATAAAGTTCCCCATGGTAGGCTTCTGCACAAAGTAAGGAGGCATGGGATAGTGGGAAATTTGGCCAGTTGGATAACGAACTGGCTAACCGATAGAAGTCAGAGAGTGGTGGTGGATGGCAAATATTCAGCCTGGATCCCAGTTACTAGTGGTGTACCGCAGGGATCAGTTCTGGGTCCTCTGCTGTTTGTGATTTTCATTAATGACTTGGATGAGGGAGTTGAAGGGTGGGTCAGTAAATTTGCAGACGATACGAAGATTGGTGGAGTTGTGGATAGTAAGGAGGGCTGTTGTCGGCTGCAAAGAGACATAGATAGGATGCAGAGCTGGGCTGAGAAGTGGCAGATGGAGTTTAACCCTGAAAAGTGTGAGGTTGTCCATTTTGGAAGGACAAATATGAATGCGGAATACAGGGTTAACGGTAGAGTTCTTGGCATTGTGGAGGAGCAGAGAGACCTTGGGGTCTATGTTCATACATCTTTGAAAGTTGCCACTCAAGTGGATAGAGCTGTGAAGAAGGCCTATGGTGTGCTCGCGTTCATTAACAGAGGGATTGAATTTAAGAGCCGTGAGGTGATGATGCAGCTGTACAAAACTTTGGTAAGGCCACATTTGGAGTACTGTGTACAGTTCTGGTTGCCTCATTTTAGGAAGGATGTGGAAGCTCTGGAAAAGGTGCAAAGAAGATTTACCAGGATGTTGCCTGGAATGGAGAGTAGGTCTTACGAGGAAAGGTTGAGGGTGCTAGGCCTTTTCTCATTAGAGCGGAGAAGGATGAGGGGCGACTTGATAGAGGTTTATAAGATGATCAGGGGAATAGATAGAGTAGACAGTCAGAGACTTTTTCCCCAGGTGGAACACACCATTACAAGGGGACATAAATTTAAGGTGAAAGGTGGAAGATATAGGAGGGATATCAGAGGTAGGTTCTTTACCCAGAGAGTAGTGGGGGCATGGAATGCACTGCCTGTGGAAGTAGTTGAGTCGGAAACATTAGGGACCTTCAAGCAGCTGTTGGATAGGTACATGGATTACGGGAAAATGATATAGTGTAGATTTATTTGTTCTTAAGGGCAGCACGGTAGCATTGTGGATAGCACAATTGCTTCACAGATCCATGGTCCCAGGTTCGATTCCGGCTTGGGTCATTGTCTGTGCGGAGTCTGCACGTCCTCCCCGTGTCTGCGTGGGTTTCCTCCGGGTGCTCCGGTTTCCTCCCACAGTCCAAAGATGTGCGGGTTAGGTGAATTGGCCAATGATAAATTGCCCTTAATGTCCAAATTGCCCTTGGTGTTGGGTGGAGGTGTTGAGTTTGGGTAGGGTGCTCTTTCCAAGAGCTGGTGCAGACTCAAAGGGCCGAATGGCCTCCTTCTGCACTGTAAATTCTATGATAATCTATGATTAATCTAGGACAAAGGTTCGGCACAACATCGTGGGCCGAAGGGCCTGTTCTGTGCTGTATTTTCTATGTTCTATGTTCTATGACATTGAATCACACCCAGACATTTCTACTATTATAGACTAGATATTAATATTCTGAACACTTTAATTAGAATACTATCTGTAACAGATTACTGCAAAAACTCTCATTGTTCACTATAAATATATTTATATTTTGACTCCCTTCGTTACCCTTCAATTACAATATTCAATTCATTGTGCTGGTAATCACAGTTGATCAATGCAGAGTTAAAGTGGGTGGAATTACTCATGAGAAACTGTGAGTTTCAAGAATGTATAGCCTACTTGCCTCAGTTGGTAGCATTGGGGATCTACTAAGAATGTTTCCACACTGAATCATCTATTTCAACCTTGTTAGCCAGGCTGCAGGAAACCCCGGGCTTTGTATCCTGGCTCCAATCCACAGCTATACAGTGGTGAGTACAATATTGTCATTGACTTCATTCCTGAGTCCTGTGATGCAAACTTTGAAGAAACATGGCTAAGTTATCTGCTGTGTTCTGTAATATTATGGTTGGAGCAGCAACATGAGAATAAAAGCTTGTTAATCTATCCAAACATTTGCACAGAATTTCAGAACAACATTCATACGTTTAATTTCTAATCTTTTCAGACAATTTGGGGCAGCACGGTAGCACAAGTGGATAGCACTGTGGCTTCACAGCGCCAGGGTCCCAGGTTCGATTCCCCGCTGGGTCACTGTCTGTGCGGAGTCTGCACGTTCTCCCCGTGTCTGCGTGGGTTTCCTCCGGGTGCTCCGGTTTCCTCCCACAGTCCAAAGACGTGCAGGTTAGGTGGATTGGCCATGCTAAAAATTGCCCGTAGTGTCCATAAGGGTTGGGAGGGGTTATTGGGTTGCGGGGATAGGGTGGAAGTGAGGGATTAATGTGGGTCGGTGCAGACTCGATGGGCCGAATGGCCTCCTTCTGCACTGTATGTTCTATGTAATCTATGTAACAATGTTTTTGCAGGTTACTCTGTGAGGATGACTTTAAATGAGTTGACAATTTTTGGGTGATCTGTGAACTAAGTAGTGCTTTCAACATTCCAGCATTACTCTTCTTTTAATCTGTTTTCAGTTGCTAATCTTCATCAGGTTATTTTCATATTAATGCCGCATTTTAAATTTATACATCTGCTTCAGTACCCCTGACTTTTTGTCTCTGTCTGTTTTCCTCATGTCTCTGCAACTTTTCATGAAAAGTGCACTTTCATAGAATTTGCAGTGCAGAAGGAGGCCATTCGGCCCATCGAGTTTGCACCGGCTCTTTGAAAGAGCACCCCTCCACCCTATCCCCATACCCCAGTAACCCCACCCAACACTCAGGGCAATTTTGGACACTAAGGGCAATTTAGCATGGCCAATCCACCTAACCTGCACATCTTTGGACTGTGGGAGGAAACCGGAGCACCCGGAGGAAACCCACACAGACACGGGGAGAACGTGCAGACTCCGCACAGACAGTGACCCAAGCCGGGAATCGAACCTGGGACCCTGGAGCTGTTAAGCAATTGAGCTAACCACTATGCTACCGTGCTGCCCCTCAATGATAATGAAGATAGATTTTGGATATTTACACAACAGTGAATCAGTACAAACATGCAACTAATTTAAAACACTTAGAAATTTCAGACATCTTGGGCGTCATTCTCCGACCCCCCAGCTAATTAAATCCCCAAATGTGTTGCTTTGTTAAATGTTAAGTTCTGTGGATCATTGTGTTAGGACAATGTTGAACAAGAATGGGTCCATATATCCTCCCGATGTCATTGATCTACAAATTTGCCAAACTCATTCACGAAACAAATATCCAAACTATGTTCACACAATCATTCATTTACAAAGCTAACACCCACATACCCATTCCTCCTCACCTCACAGAGACATGCAGTGTTCCCGGATTGTGATATGATATTTTTCTCTGTAGAAATTCTGGGTCGAGGTTACACATTTGTCCCCTGTATTCCCCTGATGATTTTCCTGTAATTTTTGCCAGTGTGCTGATGAGAGTGAAAACATATGTGGAAACAATGAGGTGATGATAATTTACTAAATAGTAAAGAAATACAATAGTTACACCTGGTTGACACCAGCGTTTCTCATGAATTTGTAAGTGCTGCGCCCAGAGTGGAAATTGCTAGTTTGGTAATGGTTGGTTAGATCCCCATGGAGGATTTACATTTTCTGTCTATTCTGTTTCATGCACCCTTTAACCATCAGAGTGGGATCATACTGTCAGCTTCACAACTAGGTGCATTAAAAATGTAACCAACTCCAACACTGCAAACCATCAGCTAATTTCAGCCAATTTGAAGCCATATTCTTTACAAAACTTGCTCCAACTTCAAAATGACGGTGGAATTATGTTCAATGACGGTAATATAAAAACGTGAAGTGAGAATAGGGGAAACAGATGAAGTATTTCTGTTTAGACATTGTACTTTTAGGGCTCAATTTATTTTTATTGCATTAATACTAATATAGTAAATCTACTGTTGACACCTGTTTGGCACTATTACAGCAATACTTGTGTTTATTTCATTGTAACAATGTGCAAGTTGAAAACTTTACATGGTGATCAGTTCAACAGGACTGGAAGTACCCATCACCTATTCGCAGCTGGTACATCAATATTCAGTTTGTACTTCAAATCACTGTAGCCTGTTCATAAAATATCATAGCATACTGCAATAAGTTCCACCCCTTTATTTCCCCCAACATGTTCCTGTACATTTTCAATACATATCTTCATTGTTGAAACATAGCAATAAATTCCCAGCTTTTCAAATGACTCGCTGTCTTTTTTTTCACTTCTTATGTGAATGTTGACAGTCGGCCTATCTGAATCACCAAAACCTCAAGTTGGGGTGTGGCATTCATGATATTTAGCTCCACATCTCTTTCTAAAGATATTTTCTATTTAATTAAGCATCATGGTTGATTTGGTACCATTGGTCTTTCTCCCTCAGATTTGTGATTGGAAATATTGCAATTCATAGAGTTTCATAGAATTTACAGTGCAGAAGGAGGCCATTCGGCCCATCGAGTCTGCACCGGCTCTTGGAAAGAGCACCCTACCTAAGGTCCACACCTCCACCCTATCCCCATAACCCAGTAACCCAACGCAACACTAAGGGCAATTTTGGACACTATGGGCAATTTAGCATGGCCAATCCACCTAACCCGCACATCTTTGGACTGTGGGAGGAAACCGGAGCACCCGGAGGAAACCCACGCACACACGGGGAGGATGTGCAGACTCCGCACAGTGACCCAAGCCGGAATCGAACCTGGTACCCTGGAGCTGTGAAGCATTTGTGCTATCCACAATGCTACCGTGCTGCCCATATTGGTCTGATCTGAATTGATCATCAATATGGACAAACACCACTTAATTGCATGTTATTTGTTCCTATGGCAACAGCTTCACAAACTACGATGGGACTCCATCTGTGCACGTCTGCTACTGGGTACACACGAATATGCTGTAGTTACAATGAAACCCTGCTGAGTTCAGTGACGACTAATGGGAATATTTTGACCATCTTTTCCCCTTAGGATGTTACTCAGGGTTATTGCTTTTGTTTTGCACAAAACAACATTATTTTGTCATTTGGCATCTTTCATGGATTAGTATCAGGATTGAGTTGAATGTCAAGAACCCTGCTCATGTATATATTTCTCTTTCCTAGATATATGAAGCTAATTGACTCCCTAGGTACCTATAAATGATTTAATAAATGTGCCGATAAATATTGCTTCATGTTGAAACATTATGGCAGCTCCTGATGTGAGAAAGCCATGCTGGCACTTGATGTCTGTCCCATATCAAGATAGCTGCCATAATATTAATATGGCATTGATAATAACTGGATCTTTCCAGAGTCACATAATTAGAGCATCAACGCTTTGTATTATATAACAGCTGAACTAACATTTGTGACAGCTCATACGGTGAAAGTGAGAGAGCAGTCAAAAGTCATAAACTGCAAAATTTCAGTTGATGAAATGAGAAAATGGTTTTAAAGCCTTGAGGGTTGCAGGATTGCACTTTTTAAACGGGATATGTCAGTATTCAATCAGAATACTGAATTTCTATGTGACCATTCAATCTGATGTGCAGAATTCCTGATCCAGATACTTGATGTTCAGGAACAAAACTTTTTCTCCAACTGATCCCAGTGACTCCTCCAGGCAGGCAATACTATCACTACACATGCCCTCTGTTCTTCCACTACAAATTCAATTCAGTTTGCCATGTTCTCCTATCTGCCATCAGTGCTTATGTCGCCAATACGTCCCTGTTCTCTGGAACGGCACCCCTAGCCTTTCTGCATTTTCACCTTATTCCCTGCATGGTACGGGAGCACAGTGGTTAGCACTGTTGCTTCACAGCGCACAGGTCCTGGGTTTGATTTCCAGTTTGGATCACTGTCTGTGCAGAGTCTGCATATTCTCCCCGCGTCTGTGTGGATGTCTTCCGGGTTCTCCGGTTTCGTCCCACAACTCCCGAAATACTGGCTTGTTAGGTGAATTGGACATTCTGAATTCTCCCTCTATGTACCCGAACAGGCACCAGAGTGTGGCGACCAGGGGATTTTCACAGTAACTTCATTGCAGTTAATATACGTCTACTTGTGACAATAATAAAGATTATTAAAATCCTCCCAAAATAAAATGTTCCCTTCAACCTGTGCAAGATTTTTTCCCATTTCAACAAGTAATAACATTTTGATGGTTCTGGTCCTTATTTTGAGTGGCGTACAGAAGTCTTTTATGTACAACTGGTTAGTAGCTGAAGACCCATAAATACCAGTTAAATCTGTAACAAGTCTTAATACATTTGCGAGCCTGGCCCTAAACTGAATTTAAGTGCTTTGTTTGAATAGGGAAATGAGGCCTATGCTTAATCTATGTGCCTGCCGTGCTGCCTAAAAATGGATCCCAACCAATTTAGCAGTGGCTCCTTTGCCCAGAAAAACTGACTGTCCTCCTACATGGGTTATTTTACTGCACCCATTTTATACCTGTAAAACAGATAGAACAATATTGACTTTGGGCCCCATTAACTCTCCTTCACTCACACAAAATAATTCAATATCTGTGACCAAGCAGAAGAAACTAGATCAATTCTGAAATGTTACAGATTCAAACACATTAATATCGAGTTTGCTATCTATTAATAACTTAGTTTGATTGAAGAGAACGGAAGACATTGCTCAACTCTATTGCTTCAATCGGTTAGTTACAGAGTAGTGTGCTCTGTCCTCTAGCAAAAAACCACACATTTATTTCTTGCAGGGTCATTATCCATTTTGGAAAAAAACTCTTTCAGAAAAGCTTTCTTTAAAAAATGGCTTCAATTATGTGTTGTGTACGGTAACATGTGGAAAATGTATCACTCATACCTTGGTCTTAATGAAGCAGCTACCCTTTGTGCACAAACTAATTTAAGAATAATATTGACATCTTGATAAGTTCTAAATTTATTGGGCCATCAAAATGAAAGGTGAAAACACTTCATAAAGAGGGGGAATGATGTTGACATTGGGGGACACATTGTTAATGAGGTTCTTGAGGTTAAAGGGAAGTCGGTACTTTTCTTGCTGGTACTTGGGTCGAATGAGTGGAACTCCTGTCACAATAAAACCATTCCTTTTGCTGTTTGACTTTTTGACGTTTTGGAAAGTAGGTTGACACTTTGGCAAGAGAAAGAGCCTTTATAAGACACATGTCATAATGGAATCATGAGGGTGGCATGCTGGCGCAGTTGTTAGCACTGCTGCCTCACGTCGCCGAGGACACGGGTTCAATCCTGGCCCCGGGTCACTGTCCAAGCGGAGTTTGCTCATTCGCCCCATGTCTGTTTGGGTCTCACCCCCACAACCCAAAGATGTGCAGGGTAGGCCACGCTAAAATTGCCACTTAATTGGAACAATTTAAAAAAAGAAGCATAAAAAAAAATAATGGAGCCTTGGCTGTGACATTTTAGGATTTCTATACCAACTGCTTATATTCACTACAGCAAGTGCAAAATTATCATATCTATTGGCCAGAGAATTTGCAGGAAATCAGCTACAAATTATTTCTTAATAATAATCCGGTTACAGTTGTTAATTCTTCAAGCATCACTGTACAACAATGAATTGGAGGACTGGCCGAAGGCCAATGCAAAACAAGCCCCCAAACTATAGAATCACCTCCCCCCCTCCCCAGTATGATATGAATTATTGACAGCATTCTAGGATTTAACGGAGGAAGGGGGGATTCGTACGATTTGATGAACGGCGAGAGGAAAGTTTTGGCTGTTTCATCCCTGCCTTCTGGATAGCCCATCATTCTCCCTGCGTAATGCAAAGCTGTGCTGGGTCTGTGCAGTCCGATTCCCCAGTCCAGCCGCGTGGAGGAACAAGAAAAGTTGAAATGTGTTGCAAAAAAATGTTTTAAAACAAGAAGAGGATTTGTAATGCAATCTGTAGCGCGATAGAGTTGAGCGCTCCTTTTTATTCAATAAATTTGTCAGGGACTCGGGGAAAAAAAAGGAACATTATTATGTTGCATCTCAACTTATTTGTTCAGTGTGTGCATTCCCCGGCTAGTTTAATGTTGCCACTCTGTCTTGTGCATTTAGAAGACCTTGACAGATCATTCAATTCTCTCCGTCATTTAAATGTTAAAAAATCTTGGCAGGGCAGGAGGAGTCGAAAAATAATATAACTTTCCCTAATGGAGGGGAGGAGGTGAGGGGTAATTCCTGAGATAGGAAGGGGAGGAGGCGAGAAAATACACAGACACACACACAAATGAATTCACATCCAGGTTTCATTTGCTAGTCATTGACAGCAAATTGCATTCTATTTGGGAGAATGACTATAAAGTTTCTCGCAGGTGGTAATGGCTGAATTTGCAGCCGCAAATTGAAATTTATGACATTGAAAATGAGTATCCAAAAAAAAAAAGCATTTTTTTAAAAGGCAGACAACCTTCAAATACGAGGGCAAGCCGAGGAGAAATAAGGAGAGCTTGATAGGTGCGCATTGTTGGGGCACATTAGCGACAATAATGTTGTCGCTGGCGATGTAAATTGACGTTGCTACATAGTCAATAGACACAGTTGGCTGCTCGCAAGTGGGGAAGTACTTAAGGAGTGTCACTGACAAATGAAATATTTTAGGGACTTAATCAGAATAATGACTTTCATCAGGCGGTGACAAGTATTACTGCTTCATCGCACCTAAAGAGAAATATGATTGCACACATAGATTTTGTGATCAGCGCGCTTGTACCCCAGTGGCCCCTGTGAAAGGCAGGAGAAGGTGGCAGCCGCCGCCTCTGGCTCCCACTCGCCTGATAAATCGCTTCCCAGATAGAAGGCGGACAAATCCCAATCTGCGGCCTGCTGGGTTCATGCAGCTCAGCAGCGGGCTGCCCGCTACTTCCAGCATAAACACTAATAAATCTCAACACTTCGAACAGCCATCAGTTAGGTGTTGCGGGGTTCTTTCCGTGAGCAGGCAGAGAGAGAGAGGGGGGGGTGGAAGAGAAATGAAATAAAACACCGAGTGCAAGAGGGAAAAGAAAGGAAAGAGGGGATTGGAGGGTGTGGAAGGGGGGAAAGCAAGGAATTAAACAAGGAAATGGGGCGAATGTGGGAAGGTGGTTCACAAAATGACGAGCAGAGGGAGATATGAGAAAGGGGCATAGACTAAAATCCTAACAGAGGACAGGGCAATCGACAGAAGGAATGGGCAGAGAAGGTAAAGTCAATGAAGCAAAAGAGCTGCGGGAGATGTCAGGAGGAAAACAAATAGGCGATGTGGCTGTTAAGAAATGTGGGGTTCTAGGATTAAATTTAAGAACCACACACAGCCCTCAATGATGGAGCTGTGTAAGATGATAGACTGGTGGTGGGGTGGGGGTGATGCACTTGTTACACCAATCTACCTGGCTGGGGATGAGTCCATCCCAGGTCACTGAACACAGCAGACCTCAGAGAAACAGCATTTCAGACAGCAGGATCAGGGGTGGAAAAAGAATGGGAATTGCCCATTTAATCCTGTACAAACCACTTCACCTGCACAGTGACCCTGCAATAACACTGTCAGCTACAATGGAGGAGGCTGCAGACCATTGAAAGCGAAGACGGGAGGGCGTTCAAGGAGCAGGAGCGTCCAGATAAAACAATATATAAGCTGCTTGATATTCAGAATTTGAGAAAATACGCAGGAAGAAATATGTACACGTATGGAAAATTATACACTGTGTTTAAAACAGAGACCGGGGAAAGGAAATTGGAGGGAAATCGAACATTTAAAAAATAACATTAATAAAAGAGGAATAATCAAGAAAACTGAATAAAGCTGAAGGAGGAAATAAAATATGAAGGGATAGAGACTGAAAGATTTATAAAAAAAACAAGCTTGAAACAAGAGAGTGAGAAACTGAGGGAGAAACAGAAAAAGACAGAGCCTGAGTGTGAGAGAGTTAAAGACTGTGTAAGTGAGTGAGATATAAAACATACTGCTAAGAGGTTTAAATCTCATATGTTGGAAATTATGGCTCCCATGATGCCAGCGTAATGAAAATCATCTTCAATTACTGGTGGGTTTAAGACATGATTATTTCATGTGCACAATATTAAGGAAATGACAGCGGAAATTCGTCAGAAGAAATTAATACTTAACAGTTTTAACAAAGACTCCCCAGTGAGCCTTTTTCTCACCCGCTGTGACACAGCCATGCATTTGAGCCTACTTGTTAAATTCAAATAACAGTGAGGAGATAGATGTAAGCGAGAGGGAAAAAAACTGTCATGTTTAAACAGAAGTAAGAATGACAAAAAGGAGAACGCTGCTGGAACCAAAGGGGAAATGTACAGGTCAAGGGCAAAAAGGCGGCCAGGTATGGATAGGAGATCTTTAAGACACATTTTAGCCACTGCAATGCTCACAATAGCTTTGCATCTGGGTCCACCCAACTATCCCATTCTCTTACTCTTCCAGTATTGCGGGGGGAAATGAAGCTAAGTACACTTTACAAAGTAAGTTTGAGGTTTTTAAGCATTAGGGGCTTCCGACTGACATCGATTTATGTATATTTCAACCCTCTTTTTTTCGTTAGCCACTCGGCAGTTTTTAAATCGCATTAATAAATATTCATTCCTTCTGTGGCCATTAAAGCTGAATGATGATTGCAGCCCAGGGCGCAGAACTGGGTGGTCTCTCCTTGTGGCCCTGGGACCCTGGATTTGAACCCACTCCAGACATAAGAGATAAGGATCATCTGTTGGCCAGAAGAAAAACAGAGTTAGTGAGGAATTCTCGAGCTTGAGTTCAAATTCACACAGGATACAGACTTACAACGAAACCGATATGAAATCAGAACTAATGCAACTGTAGCAATTTCTCTAAGTGAAAGCCACAGCGTGTGCTCAGCTGGCAACATTACCATTTATTTAGATGGCTGTTCTAATGGTGAGCCATCTTGCACTTCAAAGCGAGACTATGGTGGAGTCACTTAAAAAGCATTTTATCTCTGTCTTAACGGTGGCGAGAAAGAGACTATAAGATCTCCAGGGGAGGATGTGGAAGAACTACGACTGAAATCACAGTCTGACAGGAAGTTGTATTAAAATAGTCAATGCGACTTAAAGGATCACACAAGCAGATTCAGATACATCACAGCATACTGAAGGATATGGTGGGGGAAATAGAGGAGGCACCAATTGAAACCTTCTGAATATCTTTGGAAAGGAAGCTGTGTGAAAAGAATGGAGGATGACAATTGTTATAATCATGTTCAGAAAAGGGTGGTGATCAACTTGGGAGTAATAGGGGGAGTAAGCAGTCCCTGATTGTGGATACACCTTAAAGGAGGAATGTTTGACTGTGACTTTGACAAGGAAACTTGGCCATTGCCAGCGTCAGTTTGGGAATTGGACAGGTTTAAATTGGGGAACGCTTAGACATAAGAGGCAGTCAGTGTGGATTTGTAACGGGCAAGTTGTATGAATTTAATTGATTTTTTAAAATTAAATCAGCATGTAAATATAAAGCGAATAGAGTGGATGACTTTTCAAAAGCTGTTTGATAATGTGCCTCAAACGGGATTTGGTGTTTGTTAAGGGGGTTGTAGCCACATAATTGGAGTGTTGGTTAGGGGAAGCATGCAGATTGTAATGGTACACCGATTTTTCAAATTAGAAGCAAGCATCTGGACTTATTGTTACCTATTTATACAAATGATTTAGACACAGATGAATGCTATTTCACTTTGCCGATGACATTAAATCAGGGCGGCGTGCAAACAAAGAGGTCATGATTGTAGATTGTAGGACATAGATTGTTTAGCACATATTAGAAAATGCAACTAAATGTGGAGAAATGTAAAGTTTTCTCAACTCATTTCGCTAAACCTCACTTTCTGCTGCCTCACCTTTATGCCAGCTTATGTCATCATATATTCCTACGTTCATATTTATTGTGTAAGCTGCTTGTGTAAGTTTTGTACACTGCAGTTACTGTCACACCAGCGGTGACACTGCAGCACCTTAAATTTGTGCCTCTCAACTCCCCAGCCAGTATCACAGAGAAATCCCGAAACTCCAATCCCAGGTCAACCTCTCTACTTTCCAAATCACTACAACATTTGCTATTTAAGTACAAATAAGATCAAATCAAAGTATATATGTACCATGAAATTTTGAACCAATTGAATGACTTTGAAATGGACACTAAATTGCTCTTATCTGCCCTGCTTTAATGGGTGATAATTTCACTAAACCTTTGGCTCACTAAACCAAAAGTCTTTTGATGCCTCAGGCGCAATGCCATGGGAGATTTACTAGAGTATATGTCCAGGAAGAAAGGTTCATGGAGGAGGGCTTCAAAGCAAAGGTGGCAATATTATATAGGTGGAAGTGGGTGGGGGAATGTTGTTATGATACCCACGATGACCACGGGGGAATCGGCGATTGATCTCCCCATGGCGTTCGTGGAGTACCGAGTTCCCGCATTGGGCGGGCGGAGGCTCAATCAATCTGGATTCATCAGCGGGACTTTAAAATGTGTGACCCAGGCCTGGACCGGTATTCCCGATGGTCCCAGCCTGGGAGGCGAGCATTGAACACCATGGATTGCGGCTGTGTTTTGTTCAAGGAATAAACCTGACTTTTGTGTTCGCATTGCTTTGGCTGGAGTTATTCCACTGGTCTTCATAACAGAGATGATGTAGAGTTGGAAATATAGAAGGGAGTCGGAAGGTGAAAATTTCAGTCATTAGTAACTGGGGCTAGCTTTGCACCCGTGGCTAGTACATCATTATTGAAGTGGAATGCGCCTCTAGTTCCATCTATGGTGAAGCCACCTGTTGGTGAAGGAAAACCAAGCGCTACTCCAGCAAAAAATAACAGGCTGTCATGAGAATGTGGCTTAAGAAATGTTTAGCTGCTCATGTTACTGCAGTGATGTCAGAGTGCGGGTGGAGCTGAGCTCTGGCTCTGCTTTTCAGTTTCACTTTGAGAAAAGATTGGGTGTGTCTCTGTCTTTTTGGTTTCGTTTTTCAGTATGTTGCAGCTGAGGTCAGCCAAAGCAGCTGTATTGTTGAGCTCTCTGCCATGAAGGACTATCTCTTAATCATTTGGTGAATTCAGAAGAATTATAAATGTTTTCAGTAGTAACTGTAAACTTATGTTTAAAGGTTTGTTAAGTTTTCTGGGTGTAAAAGGACAGTATACAGGTTACTTCGTGTTGTATTCTTTGGGGGGTTTATTTGATTTACTGGTTGCTAAGATGTTCACTGTTTTAGAAAGGTTAACTTGAGTTCATCGAATAAACACTTTTGCTTTAAAAAATACTTTTAATTTCTGCTGTACCACACCTGTAGAGTGGGCCGTGTGCTCCCCATACCACAATCTATTAAAAGTTGTGGGTCAGGTGAACTCCATGATACACTTTGGGGTTCTCTAAACCCTGACCCATAACAATTGGGGGCTTGAGGGGGATAAAAGTCTATCTATTGGATTGACTTAGTTAATTATTGAGCATATTGTGATTGCTTTTCATGCGTGATATTTTAGTTTAAGTGGGGAGTGTGTTGTGGACAATGGCTCTTTCAGAGGTTCAGAAGTTTTTGGGGGTGGAGACGGTCACACGCAGTACCTTTATGGACAGAAACTAAAAGCAGACTGTTAGATTTGGCAAAAACATTGCAGTTAACATTACCTGACTAAATGTGAAAAGATGAGGTAATTATGGCGGTGGCTAAGCATTTAAAGTTGCCTGAGATACAGTTTGACTCATTGGAAATGGCAAAAATTCAGTTACAGATTAAACAAATTTAACATGAGAAAGAATTAAAGCAGCTTGAATACAAAAGAGAGGAAAAGGAAAGAGAGATAGAGAGGACAAAGAAAAGGAGAGAAGAAAGGAGGAAAGAAAGAATAGCCCTAGCAGAACAAAAAGAAAGGGAGATACAGATCAGGGTAAAAGATAAAGAGAGAGAGTTTGAACTTCAGAAAGTGGCCATGAAACATGACAGTCAGTTAAAATTGGCAGACGTAAAAGGAAACGTACAGTTGGATGATAGTGATGAGGATAGTGAGAAAGAGCGGTCATAGTCGAAGGCGTGGTGGGGATCTATTTAAATATGTCCAAGGTTTGATGAGAAGGAGGTAGAAGCCTTTTTCTTTTCATTTGAGAAGGTAGGTAAACAAATGAAATGGCCACAGGACATGTGAGTATTACTGATTCGAACAAAGCTGGTAGGTAGGGCTAGTGAAGTGTTTGCATCACTACGGTAACTGGGCCGGATGAGGAGGTGAAAAAATACATCTTGGGTGCATATGAACTAGTGCCTGAAGCTTACAGACAAAGGTTTGGAAATTTAAGGAAATAATTTGGTCAAACATACATGGAGTTTGAAAGGCTCAAACAGAGTAATTTTGATAGGTGGAGAAGGGCTTTGAAAATTGACCAAATGTATGAAGCTCTCAGAGAAATTATATTTTTGGAAGAGATTAAAAATTCAATTCCTGATGTAGTGAGAACTCGTGTGGAAGAGCAGAGGGTTAAAACTGTGAGATTAGCAGCAGAAATGGCAGATGATTATGAATTAGTTCATAAATCAAAGCTTGGTTTCCGACATCAGTTTCAGCCGGTGAGGGACAGAAACTGGAGACATGAGAAATACTCAAGTGGTAAAAGTAAAGGTGATGTGATGGGAGATAATAAGGAGAGTGTACCTCAGATTAAAAAAGAAATCCAGGAGGGTGGAAGAGACATGAAGTTTCAAAATTTTCACTGTAATAAACTAGGCCATGTAAAGTCACAGTGTTGGTGGTTGAAGAAAAGCACTGGGAAGGCTGATGTGGTAAAACAGGATAAGACAGTGGGGTTTGTTAGGGTGGCAAAGGAAAGCCTAAAGGAAGCGAAGGAGGTGCAAAAGATTGTACAGACTGTTCAAGAGGTGATTGATAAGAAGGTGCTAGATGTCTTTTAAAGAATTTACTTGTGTGGGTAAAGTTTACTCGTGTATCAGGAGGAGCAGGTAAAGAAGTCACAATTTTAAGAGATACGGGAGCTAGTCAATCTTTAATGGTAAGAGATGAGGAGTTATGTAGGTTGGGAAGAATGTTGCCAGAAAAGGTGGTAATATTTGGAATTCAGGGTGAGAGGAGTAGCGTTCCGGTGGAAAATCAGACAACTGAAGTGTTGAAGGACGAATATCCTGGGACGTTTCCCGATTGTGGCGTAACAAGGTCACAAAGTCACAGGTTAAGACGAGAGGAGAAATCAAAGAGTGAAGATGAAGTTGAAGTGCAATTATCAGAAGCGATTTTTGATCAGATGGTTGAAAAAGAACAAGAACAGGTGGAGGATGAGGCGGATATTTTTAGTTCAGGAAAATTGGCGGAGTTACAACAAAAAGATACAGAAATAAAACAGATATAACAGAAAGCATACACTGAAGAGGAATCTGAGTGTATACCAGAGTTTTATTATCATAAAAGTGATGTCTTGATGAGAAAATGGAGACCTTTACTTATGCAGGCGGATGAAAAGTGGGCAGAAGTTTATCACGTAGTAGTGCGGGTAAGGTATAGAAAGGAGGTGTTGTGAGTTGCACATGAGGTACCAGTGGGAGGTCATTTGGGGATAAGGAAAACTCAAGCTAAAATCCAGAAACAATTTTATTGGCCTGGACTACATAAAGATGTAGTTAAATTTTGTCAATCACGTCACACATGTCAAATGGTAGGGAAACCTCAAGCAGTGATAAAACCAGCACCCTTAATACCCATTCCAGCATTTGACAATTTACAAATGTCCTAATTGATTGCGTAGGACCGTTTCCTAATACAAAAAGTGGGAATCCATATCTATTGACTATATGGATGTGTCTAGTCGATTTCCAGAGGCCATTCCAGTACGTAATATTACAGCTAGAAAGATTGTGGAGGAGTTACTTCAATTCTTTACTCGATATGGACTACCCACAGAAGTACAGTCAGATCAAGGATCAAATTTTACCTCAAAGTTATTCAAAGAAGTTATGGATCGCTTAGGAATAAAGCAATTTTAATCAACTGCGTACCACCCAGAATCGCAGGGAGCATTAGAAAGGTGGCATCAGACATTAAAAGACAATGTTGAGGGCTTATTGTCAAGATTATCCAGAGGATTGGGATAAAGGAATTCCATTTGTACTTTTTGCAATTAGGGATGCACCTAATGAGTCAACCAAGTTCAGTCCTTTTGAACTAATTTTTGGCCATGAGGTAAGAGGACCACTTAAATTGATTAAGGAAAAATTGGTGGGCGAGAAATCTGGGGCGAAATTCTCCGGAAACGGCGCGATGACGGCCGACTGGCGCCCAAACCGGCGCAAATCAGACGGGCATTGCGCCGCCCCAAAGGTGCGGTATGCTCCGCATCTTTGGGGGCTGAGCCCCAACCTTAAGGGGCTAGGTTGGCACCGGACAAATTTCCGCCCCACCAGCTGGCGGAAAAGGCCTTTGGTGCCCCGCCAGCTGGCGCAGAAATGACATCCCCGGACGGCGCATGCGCGGGAGCGTTAGCGGCCGCTGACAGCTTCCCACGCATGTGCAGTGGAGGGAGTCTCTTCTGCCTCCGCCATGGTGGAGACCATGGCAGAGGCGGAAGGGAAAGAGTGCCCCCACAGCACAGGCCCGCCCGCGGATCGGTGGGCCCCGATCGCGGGCCAGGCCACTGTGGGGGCACCCCCCGGGGCCAGATCGCCCCGCGCCACCCCCAGGACCCCGGAGCCCGCCCGCGCCGCCTTGTCCCGCCGGTAAGGTAGGTGGTTTAATTTACGCCGGCGGGACAGGCATTTTTGCGGCGGGACTTTGGCCCATCCAGGCCGGAGAATCGTGCGGGGGGGCCCGCCAACCGGTACAGCGCGATTCCCGCCCCCTGCCGAATCTCCGGTGCCGGAGACTTCGGCAACCGGTGGGGGCGGGATTCACGCCAGCCCCCGGCGATTCTCCGACCCGATGGGGGGTCGGAGAATCTCGCCCCTGAACTTACATTGGATTATGTGTCAATTTTTAGGGACCGATTAAATAGAGCAGGTGAAATGGCTAGACAACATTTGATAGTTGCACAAAATGTGATGAAACGGGTTGCGGGAAAGAAATCCAAAGTTCGTAGTTTTGCCAGTGGAGATAATGTTTTAGTGTTGTTACCAGTGGTAGGTGAGCCTTTAAAAGCTAGGTTTTGTGGAGTGTATCAGATTGAAAGGAAATTAAGCAAGGTGAATTATGTGGTAAAAGCACCAGATAGAAGGAAGACTCACCGAGTGTCATTGAATATGCTTAAAAGGTACTTTGAAAGAGAAGGAGAGAAAAAGGAGGAGGTTTTAATGATTCTAACTCAAAGTGATGAACCAAATCCAGATGACTGTGAATTTGACATATCTCAAATTAAATTGGAAAATGAAGATGTTCTTAAAAATTGGGATAAATTGTTGAGTTATCTTCCAGAGGAAAAACAAACTCATGAAAGAGTTATTGATATCACATGGGCAAGTTTGTGGAGATAAATTGGGAAGTACTAAAATGGCTATACGGAATGTTGATGTGGGAAATGCTGTTCCAATCAAACAACATCCATATAAATGTAATCCTTTAAAATTGGCACAGGTTAACAAAGAGATTGAAAGTATGCTTCAAAATGGCATAATTGAAGTGGGTTGCAGCCAATGGAGCTCACCCATAGTGATGGTACCTAAACCTGACGGTACCCAACGGTTGCGTGTGGACTATAGAAATGTTAATGCAGTTACAAGAACGGACTCTTATCCTATCCTACATTTGGAGGATTGCATTGAGAAAGTGGGACAATCAGTTTTTATTTCCAAATTGGATTTACTTAAAGGCTACTGGCAGGCACCTTTATCCGAAAGGGCGAAGGAGATTTCAGCTTTTGTGACTCCAGATGGTATATACCAATTCAAAGTTATGCCATTTGGCATGAAAAACGCCCCAGCCACATTTCAACCGTTAGTTAACACAGTCGTTTCAGGATTACCCAATTGTGCGGTATACATCGACGATCTGGTAATTTTCAGCCAGGCATGGAAAGACCATTTAAATCTGATGGAGTTATTCGGTCATTTCGGGAGGCGGGTTTGGTGATAAACCTAGCCAAAAGTGAATTTGGAGAAGCCCGAATCACTTTCCTTGAGGAGTTTTCGATACCCTCAAGACAAAGAGAAATAATGCGATTTCTTGGATTGAGTGGATTTGATCGAACATTGGTGCAAAAGTTTTGTAGTGTGATTGCTCCATTGATGGACCTGCTGAAGAAATTCGAAAATTTCACAGGACAGCAGAGTTTCAACAGGCATTTGACTGCCTGAAAGCTGTGATAACCAATGCTCCTGTGTTGGAGAATTACAAGGGACTCTGTGATCAGATTGAACTAAATTATCTGATTTTAAAGAGAAATGCTGAGGCGTAGAGAAATGGACGGATCGTGCAGAGACCTTGTTCAAAGAGACGGTAGATCATGAATGATTTCAGTTGGAGGAAGGAGAACAAAAATGTACTATATTATTATACCTGTTTGCGTGTGTTGTTTTTTGCAATGATAAATTATATTTACTGTGTGCATTTCTTAAAGGATGGTGAAAAGGTGAAAAATGAAACCACCTTGAAGTTGATGGTTTACTTTTTTTTATTGAGGGGAGATGTCATGAGAATGTCGCTTTAAGAAATGTTTGGCAGCTCATGTTACTGCAGTGATGCCAGAGTGTGGGTGGAGCTGAGCTCTGGTTCTGCTTTTTAGTTTCACTTTGAGAAAAGCTTGGGTGTGTCTCTGTCTTTTTGGTTTCGTTTTTCAGTGTGTTGCAGCTGAAGTCAGCCAAAGCAGCTGTATTGTTGAGCTCTCTGCCATGAAGGACTATCTCTTGATCATTTTGTGAATTCAGAAGAATTATGAATGTTTTCAGTAGTGACTGTAAACTCTGATGTGCTTCTGTTTAAAGGTTTATTAAGTTTGGTGATAAACCTAGCCAAAAGTGAATTTGGTAAAAGGACAGTATACAGGTTACTTAGTGTTGCATTCTTTGGGGGGTTTATTTGATTTACTGGTTGCTAAGATGTTCACTGTTTGTTTTAGAAAGGTTAACTTGAGTTCATCGAATAAACACTGTTTTGCTTTAAAAAAATACTTTTCATTTCTGCAGTACCACACCTGTAGAGTGGACCGTGTGCTCCCCATACCATAATCTATTAAAAATTGTGGGTCAGGTGAACTCCATGATACACTTTGGGGTTCTCTGAACCCTGACCCATAACAAGGCCAAAACAATAGAATTGTAACTCTCAGAAATATTTTACAACTTCTAAGCCAGGTGCGTGAAGTGGCTTTGGTAATAAATCAGTGAACTCTGGTAGGTAAAAGCAGACACTCATATCTTGTAATAGTGTGTTGTATTAAGCACCTTTTTCTAATTACAGGACCAGTAGTGTATCTGTGGAGAGAGAAACAAGAGTTAACGTTTCAACCTGCGAACTTTCACTAGGGTTCTATAGCTGTCAGGCAACTGGCCCATCTCTGTTATTGTTTTGTGAGAGCAGGTCACCCTCTCAAACATTGGAGGGTTTACAGTGCAGTAGCCCCATCGGGTTTTGGTGTGGCTGCCAGGATAATAGAACCGCTACAGTGCAAAAGGAGGCCATTCGGCCCATTGAGTCTGCACCGACCCTCCAAAAGAGCACCCTACCCAGAACCCTCACCCTATCGCCAGAGCCCCACCGAACCTTTGAACACCAAGGGGCAATATTTGGCATAGCCACTCCATCCAACCTGCACATCTTTGTGTTCACCTGCAGTGCCTATTCAACTTAGCATCTGTGCACTGGTGTTTGTGATCATCTTCTTCTTCCTCTTTATAACAGAAAAATGAGGGAGGCTTATCAAAAACCTCAATAGTTCCTGAGGCCCAGTGGACAATATTAAGCTGTTTAAAATTTTTTTTAAAAAAAACTTTTGAAAACTTTAATTGTTGGATGTTGCGCTCCACCCCACCTTAGAAGAAAATCTGGATGGCTTGTTTTGAGCTCGGTGTTTATTTGGTAGGTCACTCCCCACCCCATTTTACTCTGTTTTCCACCCAGAAAGTGCTGGAATTTTCATATTTTTCTCTGTAAATGGCTTGGGTTTTTTCTGGTTAGTGCGAATATTTCGCATTATTGAGGTTCGGCAATAATTTCCTTCATTAATCTTGGTTTTGGCCACAATTGCATCACACTGTACAAAGTGTAGAGGCTGAGGATTTATTTGACCTTCTGAATAAAGTTCATGGTTAAGACAAGGATGATTTTGGGAGCTACCAGCAAAAGACTATTCTGCCTGGGGGACAGGAATTGCGTTGCCCCAAATTTGGCCATCATCCTGGTGCGGCATGAGATTGGTGGCAGGACCATGCTGAATCAGTCCTCGGGTCTCATTTCTTTATTGCTGACAAGATGTGATTAACAACAAGATGTGATAAACAACATGTTTATGGCCTTGTAGCAACTGGTCAGTTACAGCAGGAACAACTATTGTCTGGCTTGGGTGTCGGCTGAGATGTTGAGCTGGGGAGTGGGAGTGATAACCTGGGGGGTGGTAGGTGTGGGTGAGCAGTGACTGGCAGTAATCCAAAAATTGAATGTGAAGCGAGATGGAGAACTCCTCCTCACTCAGACTCCACAATTTGGTAAGACAAGAATAACACTTACCACTCAGGTGGCAGCCTCCAGCAGTTCCTTTAAGGCTGGTGATTTTACTGCCAAGTGCATGAGAATAGTAACCATGACATGTTCCCATGCATGATGCAGTTGGTCACTGTGGAACCTTATAAAGGGGACCTAAATAGGCATTGGATATCCTCTTTCTGTGTACTATGGAATCCAAAGTGCATGCCTATGAACTTAGCATTGCGAAAGACCTAAAGCACAGTCTCATCATATATGGCACATCTTGTCTTCATCTTTTGCAACTTTTATGCAACACGGTTCTCTTTACAGAAATCCCATTTTGGTGCTGATTCAATCAGCGGGACTCCAGGTCCAATTGATAATGGCAGCGTTGGCTACAGTTGCTACTTCCAAATACTGTTCATGAAACCGTAAAGGGAAGCCTCTCCAAACACTCCGACTATCTCTTGGTACACTTGACTGCCAAATCTTGAGCACAGATCTGGGCAGGTAGCTTACATACTAAAACCTTGGCTACGCAGCACAATACTACATTGAGCATCATAACTAGAAGACTAAAACTAATGCCAGTTCAATCGTTGCCCACTAGGACACATTTACCCCACTCAAAATTGGAGAAATGATTTTGATTTGATTTGATTTATTGTCACATGTACCGAAGTACAGTGAAAATTATTTTTCTGCGGCCGAGGAACGTACACAGTACGTACATAGTAGACACAAGAATAATCAACAGAGAACATTGACAAATGGTACATCGACAAAACAGTGATTGGTTACAGTGCGGAACAAGGGGCCAAACAAAGCAAATACATGAGCAAGAGCAGCATAGGGCGTCGTGAATAGTGTTCTTACAGGGAACAGATCAGTCTGAGGGGAAATCGTTGAGTCGTCTTGTAGCTGTGGGGAAGAACCTGTTCCTATGTCTGGATGTGCGAGTCTTCAGACTTCTGTACCTTCTGGCTGATGGAAGGGTCTGGAAGAAGGCAATGCCTGGGTGGGAGGGGTCTCTGATAATGCTGTCTGCCTTCCTGAGGCAGCAGGAGGTGTATACAGAATCAATGTGGGGGTGGCACGTTTCTGTGATGTGTTGGGCTGAGTTCACCACACTCTGCAGTTTCTTGCGATCTTGGACCGAGCAGTTGCCATACCAGGCTGTGATGCAGCCGGAGATGATGCTCTCTATCGCACATTTGTAGAAGTTTGTGAGAGTCGATGCAGACATGCCAAATTTCTTTAGCTTCCGTAGGAAGTAGAGACGTTATTGGGCTTTCTTGACTGTTGCATCAACGTGAATGGACCAGGACAGACTGTTGGTGATGGTGACCCCCAGGAACTTAAAGCTAGCGACCATCTCCATTTCGGGGCCTTTGATGTAGACGGGAGTGTGTGTCGTGCTGCACTTCCTGTAGTCGATGATCAGTTCCTTGGACTTGTTGGAAAGCTTAATAAAACTATGTTCAATGTGAAATTTTCAATTCATGCTGGATTCCAGGGGCGGGATTCTCCGCGAACCGGCGGGGCGGGAAACTCCGGCGCGAAGGAGTGGCGTGAACCCCTCTGGCGTCGGGCCGCTTCGAAGGTGCGGAATCTTCTGCACCTTCAGGGGCTAGGCCGGTGCCGGAGTGGTTTGCACCCCGCCAGCCGGCGCGGAAGGGGCTTGGCGCCATGGCAACCGGCGCCAAAGGGCCTCCGCCAGCCACCGCGAGTTGGCGCATGCACGGGAGCGACAGCGCCTGTTGGCATCATCCCAGCACATGTGCAGGGGGGGTTCATCTCCACGCCGGCCATCACGGACTGTTACACCAGCCGGCGCGGTGGAATAGAGTGCCCCCACGGCACAGGCCCACCCGCGGATTGGTGGGCTCCGATCGTGAGCCAGGTCACCCCCTGGTGCCAGATCCCCCCCCGAGGACCGCGGAGGCCGCCCGTGGAGCGAAAACGGGCGGCCACACAGCCCATCGCAGGCCGGAGAATCGCCGGGGGCCCGCTGTTAGCGGCCGCCGATCGGCGTGATTCCCGCCCCCGCCAAATCCCTGGCACCGGAGTATTTGGCAGCCGGCGGGGACGGGCTTCACGCCGCCCCCCCGGCGATTCTCCGACCTGGCTGGGGGGGGGGCGGATAATCCCGTCCCAGGTTCTTATGAAGGCTTGCGGGTTGTTTAGGTATCAGGCTAATGCTCCTAAAGCATCCTCACCTAATCCTGATTCATGCTGGAAAGAGTTTCCCAATAATGCAAACATCCCAAACAAACACCATGGGACCATAAGAAATGGGAACAGGAGTAGGCTATTCTGCCCTTCATGCCTGCTCCACCAATTAATAAGATCATGGCTGATAGCTAACCACACAAGAACTCCTAATCTTCAACCTATCTTGGTTCACGTTGAACTATTTCTGAACAGTCTGTTCCACCAGAACCAATTTGAATGGATTAGACTAAGGAAAGTCTAGCATCACAAAACAAAACATCGTTGAAGTACAATAGGCCATTGTCTACAGCAAAACTGTACCTCTACGTCCAAAACCTTTCACACTTCTCGGACACCATCCCACTGGAGATCAACCCAGAGTCAGTAGGAGTTATGTAATGTTGTGTTAGGACCAGTCATACCTTGGGTAGAATGAGGCAAAAATCTAGCAAAGCAGGATTTAAAACACTAAGAACAATACATTGTAGAGAGAGATTGGATCTCTCAACCAATGGATAGAGTGAAGCATTTTCACTCTATCACATGCTGTTGGGAACTCACTGAGGAAGGAAGTTGCAGGACCAGCCCCATCATCAAATACAGCACAGTGAGGAGAGCCAAAGGTATTTACAATCCGTCTGACAAAATATTATTATGCTGAGGCTAACAGCACAAACAATAGTTGCAGGAGAGTGTTTGTCACCATTTCCTCAGGACAATAAAAGGTGAGCAGTAAATGTGGCCTTGCCAGTGTCAACTACATCCTGACCAAGATTCAAACAAATCCACTGGAAAGGGTGCAGATATTTCACTGGGTTGCAAGGCTCTTTTGGGTACAAAGTTTCGGAGGTAACATCAAGGTGAGCACTAGGGCCCCTCACAGTAACCTGTGGTCTATATGAACACAATAAATTAAAAATTTCAGTCATGAAATATCATTGTGCACATTGACAAGCATTCTGCAAGCATTCCTTCATTAGGCAACAGTCCACAATACCTGTCTTATAATTATTATAATCTTTATTGTCACAAGTAGGCTTACATTAGTTTCTGCTATGATGGATGGTTCATACAACAAATATGTACAATAGTGAAGAACACGTTTATAATACAAATTAGTGTCAGAGTGCCTGTAGTGTCTCAGTTCATATAAGGTTAGCTGGTGCTGCTTACACTTGTCAGTACATGATAGTAGTCCACTTTGACTGTTTCTGGCATATTTGACCATGAAGTATCCATGACTGTACTGCATACACCTGCGATGTGTGGGAATTAATACATGCTCTTCATACATCCAGATTAAATCAGTGTGGTCATTCATGGGCAGCACGATGGCACAGTGGTTAGCACTACTACCTCACAGCAGCAGGGACCCGGGTTCAAAGCCAGCCTTGGGTGACAGTCGGTGTGGAGTTTGCATGTTCTCCCCGTGTCATCATGAGTCTCCTCTGGGTGCCCCGGTTTCCTCCCATAGTCCAAAGATGTGCAGGTTAGGTGGATTAGCCATGCTAAATTTCTCCTTAGTGTCCAAAGATGTGGAGCTTAGGTGGGATCACGGCGATAGGATGGGGGATTGGGCCTAGGTGGGGTTCTCTTTCAGATGGTCGGTGCAGAATCGATGGCCGAATGGCCTCCTTCTGCACTATAGGGATTCTATGATTCTTGCCAGTTTAGCTCAGTTGGCCAGGGTCTGGTTTAGGTCAGTTGGCTGCATAGCAAGGCCAACAGCGCGGGTTTAATTCCCAGAGCAAGGCCAACAGCGCGGGTTTAATTCCCCTACCAGCTGAGTTTATTCATGAAGGCCCCGCATTCTCAACCTTGTCCCTCACCTGAGGTGTGTGATCCTCAGGTTAAATCACCACCAGTCAGCTCTCCCTGTCAAAATCTATGGTCATCTGGGACTAAGACAACTTTATTTTTACTTACCTATTCAATCTTTTTCAAGTCATGAAATTTCCTCTGCACCTCTTCCACGTTCACCTAGTCAGTAATATATTATTGCCAGGCTTTCTGAGTCTGTGCCATATATCTGGTATATCAAAATATTCAGAAAAATACATCAATGTGATCCATAAAATAGACTTTATGAATTCCTCATTACATTTTCATTAATAGTTGCAAACGGCAGAGCTGCATGTATGAATTATTCAGGATTTATTCTGTTTAACTGGCAATTTAGGTGTTAGGGAAGTGTGAAATAAGCATTAAAACAGGTGGTTTATTAAAGGAGCATCATGACGGGATAATTTTCATGTTTATATCCTAATAGATTCAGATTGCTACCACCTTCATTTTCCTTTGCTATTTCGTACAAAATAAGAAGATTAGCGTTTCATTCTCAATAAAATAGCAAATACATGCCATTGAAATAAAGACAAGCATACACAAATGTGCTTTTGCTGAGAGAGATCCAGCAAGGTTCCCATGACAGCTGAACCATGTAATTTTCTTAATATGAATACTGAAAAGTGCACGCAGTGAGCTCCGGCATCTTCACGGACACCTGTGCGTATCAGCACACAGACAAGTACTCTGACATCAAAGCATACTCGTGCACAGCGGTGGTCCTAGAAGGCAGCTCGCCACCACCTTCTCAAGGGCAATTAGGGATGGGAAATAAATGTTGGCCGAGCCAGCGGCGCCCATGTCCTGTGAAAGAATTGCAAAAATCAAAGAGGAGAGATACCTGAACATACTTTCCCACAGGGCAGTTTTCACATGCAGGCCACCCATTACTCACCTGGGTTGAAAATCCTGGGGGAGGGATGCACTTCAGCCACCGCTCACACACCCAAGAATCGCAGTTTGGCGGAAGCTGTTTTCAAATCCAAATTGAGGTCTAAGGCCATTGAGATATTGCAATTTTGGACTACAAAGTGGTGGAGTAAGCTCCATCTATTTTCACTAGGTGGGGAGTTGCCCACCGTATGGATCTTAAAGGGTTCACCAGCAGCCGCTCCACGTGCCATTTGTCATTTAGACTGCTTCTCCTGCCTCCCAAAAAATATAACTCGGCCCAGTGCAAGCCCATCTGTGCTTTCCACCCCATTGTCCCATCAGCCAGTATTAGCTCCATCTCCCAAAGGTGAGGAAATAGTCAGAAGTTCTGATGGAAGGTCATTACCTGGAACATTAATTCTTTATCTCTCTCTCTCCTCAGAAATAGCCTGACCTACTGAGTAATTACACCATTTTCTCTTTTTATTTCAGTATCCTTCCAGTATTTAATTTTTGTTGCAAGGGTCTGGCTTGCTGGCAACCTCAGAGTAATGGGTCGCCCATAAGACAGAGATGAGGAGGAATTTCTTCTCTCAGAGGGTAGTAAATCTGCGGAATTCTTTACTGCAGAGAGCTGGTGAGGCTGGGTCGTTACGTATGTTCAAGGCTCTGGGCGGCACGGTGGCACAGTGGTTAGCACTGCTGCCTACAGCGCTGAGGACCCGGGTTCGAATCCCGGTCCTGGGTCACTGTCCATGTGGAGTTTGCACATTCTCCCCATGTCTGCATGGGTTTCACCCCCACAACCCAAAGATGTGCAGGGTAGGTGGATTGGACATGTTAACTTGCCCCTTAATTGGGAAAAATAATTGTGTACTGTGTAAAAAAAAATTTTTTAAAGAATGTTCAAGGTTGAGGTAGACAGATTTTTAACCAATAAGGGAATCAAGGGTTATGGGGATAAGTGGAGTTGAGGAATATCATATCAGATCAGTTATGAATGGCTTCGCAGACTTGATGGGCTGAATGGCCTTCTTCTGCTCCTACGCCTTATGGTCTTATGTGCGAAACAAAGACTTGTCTGCCCTCCTCCACTTGACAAGCTGCAGCGAAATGCCTGTTTGGCACCCACAGTTCGCCAATTATATTTGATTGAGGCTTGAACCCAAAAGGTAATTTGGACATCTCGATGATGGCGTCCGGCGAAGGTAGTTTGTGGCAGCACTGCTGGCGTTGTGCTGAAGATTCCCCACACTCACCCTTCCCTCCTTCACACAACTGACTGGACAAGATCTCTAAATGTTTGCCCAGTGAAAACAGCCTTCAATCTTCTTCGCTGGTAACACCTTCCAAAAGGCAGTTACAGGGCTCAAACTTTGAGTATGAATTAGGCAGCATGACTGAAAAATTTGTCACAGTGGGTTAAATCAATGATAATTACCCTCTTGACATGAGTACTGTTATTACTTTACAGCTTTGCAAACAGGATCAGAGACATGTGAAAACACATGCAGGGGGCAGATCGATACATGATAAAATATAGCTGGGCCTGTTTAAGGTATTAGATGGCGCTTTTCAGCCAGCCTAGCCATTAACTACAGTGTACTGACAAGTGTAAGCAACACTCTCTAATACAGTCAATTCCTGTAAGGGTCATAAACCATTTGGTTGGAACATTTTATATACTTATCAGAATGAAAACGCGAATCTGCGTGTCCCTCCAGAGCTTCTGTCAGAATGCGTTGAGATGCTGCATAGTCAAAGTGAGGAATCTCACTCTTGTGCTTCATACTTCACTTATAGCCACATCTCAATGCTGAATTAATTTCCCGACAGAGATGCCTTCACTGTGTTATGCACTTTTGCAGCTCCATTGTTTTCAGAACTTTTGAAAAAGACGATGTCCTAAAGGGCATTACACTCACTAGGCTGAATGTTGAGGTGGGGATGGAGACGGGACAGTCATGTTCCAAAAGGTGCGGAGAGTGACTTAGCACCCATTCCCACCATTGCTGAGGCTGTAGGAATCCTTCCCCTGGGTGTACTGCTGGGGTGGTTTTGGCAACTGCTTGAGTTATAGAATCATAGATTCCCAACAGTTCAGAAGGAGGCCATTCAGCCCATCGAGTCTGCACCGGTACTCTGAAAGAGCAGTCCACCCAGGCCCAATCCCCTGCCCTACCCCTGCAACCCTGTAACCCCACCTAATCTTTTGGACACTAAGGGATATTTTTTTTGCAGGGCCAATCCACCTAACCAGATGATGGGATTACAGAAAATTCAAATTGTGGCCATATGATGTACATTGGCCCTGACTAATGCTATAGACAACAGCGGGCACAATATGCAACACTAGATTCTGTCGAGTATCAGCTAGCAGTCTAGCTGAAAGTAAATTTGTGTTTTTTATTTGTGTGCCGTTGGCTTATCCTGTTGCTCCATATCCTTTGCACTAAATTTCTGTAACATGTTCAGTAACATGCAGTGAAAGACTGTTTTGTGCCTTGAGCAGGAGTATGTGGGGAAGGGTAGTGATGTGCCTTATCAGAAAACCTGTGAAAGTAGCAGAGCCATGTGCTAGATGTGAATGGGAAAGGGGGAGTGCATGATATGGATTGTCAGCCTATGCGGGGCCTGCAAATTGCACATGCACATTAAGAGTGTTTGTGGATGTCGCTGGCTTGGGCATGCCAATCTCTACCTTGCTACTTGACCAATCCAGGGCCCTCAAGAGTCTTCTGCCATATCAACAGTTGTAAATGTCTGCACTTGCTCTTGTTGCAAGGGGCATTAATTTTCTTGAAGAAGCACTAACTGGACAAAATGCACAGCTTTCAGTGCTTTGCTAGTTTCCTTGAGTGCAAATAAAGTACCATGTGTGAGTCAGAGCGCTCTTTTCATCAACCATATGGCTTTCATGAAGAGAAAACATTTGGAATAAATTCATTTTCAGGTGACCAAAGTGATGTGATGCCAGTGACCATTCTCCAAGAAGCTGCCATGTTTCCATCGTGCGATATCCCACAGTGCCCACATTATTTGACACAAAAGAAAAACTGGAGCGTTGATTTTAACTGAGAGTGGAATTCAGGCTGTTAATTGTCCATGAGGCTTTGGCCTCAACTGCATGCCACTGGTCAGCTCCTTGTCCAAAACGGGTGGAAGCAGAAGTTTGGGCAGCATAAAGCTTGGTTACGAACAAGGAGCAGGAGTAGTCCATTCATTCCCTCAAGCCTCCTCCGCCATTTAATAACAGCTGAGGAAGGAGCTGCACTCCGAAAGCTAGTGATTTGAAACAAACCTGTTGGACTTTCACCTGGTGTTGTAAGACTTCTTACTGTGCCCACCCAGTCCAATGCTGGTATCTCCACATCATGGCCATTTAATAAGATCTTGGATGATCTGATAGTAACCTCTTGCTTACCATCTCTGCCTTAAAAATATTCAAATACTGCTTTCACTGCCTTCTCAGAAAGCGAGTTCCAAAGAATCACGACCCTCTGAGAGAAAATGTGTTTGCCTCTCGTGTGTTTTAAACGGGTGACCCCTAATTTTTAAACAGTGACCTGTTGTTCTAGATTCTCTCACAAGAGGAAACATTCTCTCTCATCCACCCTGTCAAGATCCCTCAGGATTTTATGGGCGGGATTTTTCAATAATGGGGCTCTGTTCTCACGCCAGCGTAAAAACGCTGGCGATTCGCTCTGGACTTTCCTTCAGAGAGTCCTGAGTGATTCTCCCATCTGCCGGAGCGAGCATGCTCCTTGCAGCTCTGGCTGTGGCTACGGGGCCCCGCACTTCCGGTCGGGAGTCCGCAAATGCGTACAGCGGCGGCCTGCAGCGGTCGCCCCGTTCAACATGTAAACTCGGACCGCAGAGCGGCACCAAAAATGTAGGGCCCCCGAGACCGCATGTGCCCACGGGTCCCTGACACCTGATTGCTCCCCTGGCCGTCCCTGAGGCCCCCTCCCCGGTGAATGAACCCCCCACCAGGGCGGCCGTGAACTCATGCCCGACGGCCGATAGGTGGTTAGAAACATGCCACCGGGAACTCGGTCGGTTTTGCCTGGAGAATCGCGGGGGGGGGGGGGGGGCCCTCTGTCAATGGCCCCCTACCCGCACCGAGTAGTTCGTGCATGTGTGATTCGCGAGCGATTCTCCAGTCCGGCGGGAGTGGCGCCGGTCCGAATTTCCAGTTTGCCGACCATTCTGCGTGCCCCTGCACTGAACGCGATTTTGGCGCGGAGGCTCAGAGAATCCAGCCCCATATGTTTAGGTCAAGGCGTCTCTTACTTTTCTAAATTCCAGTGGATGCAAACCTAGCCTGTCTGACCTTTCCTCATAAGACAACCTTCCCATTCCAGGCATTAGTCTGCGAAACGATCTCTGCACTGCTTCTAATGTATTTACATCCTTCCTTAAATAAGAAGACCAATACTGTACACAGTGCGTCAAATGTGGCCTCACTAGTGTTCTGTATGACCGAAGCATAATCTCCCTATTTTTGTATTCAATTCCCCTCACAATAAATTATAACGTTCTATTGGCTTTCCTAATTACTTTCCCCCCTCACTTAACCTATCTATATCCTTTTGTAGCCTCTTTATGTCCTCTGAATAACTTACTTTATTACCTATCTTTGTGACATCAGCAAATTTTGGAAACCATCCCTGCAATCTCTTCATGCAAGTCATTTTTATAAATCGTAAACAGTTGCCGTTCCAGCATTGATCCCTGTGGTACACCATTCATTACATTTTGCCAACCGGAAAAAGACCCATTTATGTCTACTCTCAGCTTCCTGTTAGCTAAACAATCTTCTATCCATGACAATATGTCATCCCCTACATCATGAGCTTTTAATTTCTGCAATAACCTTTGATGTGGTACTTTTTCAAATGCCTTCTGGAAATCTAAGTACAGCACATCCACTGGTTCCCCTTTATCCACAGCACGTGTTACTGGATGCTAGAATCAAAGAAAGGTTTGCCAGCAAGAAGGTAAGTAGTAAGGAAGGAGTTTTTGGTCTCATGGAAGGGAAATTGATGAGACTCCTGGCCTTACAAAGAAAATAATAAATGACCTTACATGACCTCCTCTGGTGCTGTAACCTCTTCTGTCTTCACTTGGCAAGAACACACTAGTGTTTTTTTTCCACTCAGGCCAGATATAACATTATAATCAAGGTCCAATACCTTCATTGAACCCCAGTCTGCATATTTATATAATCCACATCATATTTAAATAAAGATTCTGTTGGCTTCCGATGCTACCTTTACTGCCTCTGAAAACGACAGGCTATAATTCAAAATGGAAGAATCCATATGGGGCATCAGCACATAAACCACCTGATCAAGTTCACCTATCCAGACATCAATGTAAATGACTTTTAGGAGAACCAGTCTATCCTTTACTTCTATGTCTGCAGACTCCACTGAGGAACATCAGAGAAGGATCTTGGGTTGGAAACCTGATGGTCTCTTCCACATCTGTCAATCCAAAGAACAAAGAACAAAGAAAAGCACAGCACAGGAACAGGCCCTTCGGCCCTCCAAGCCTGCGTCGACCATGCTGCCCGTCTAAATTAAAATCTTCTACACTTCTGGGGTCCTTATCCACCTGCAAGAAAAGTGCTTCATCAGATATGTCAGAATAAGAATTATGTGCAAACGGGCCATGGTTGCATACAATGCTCAAAATAGTAAAGAGCAGAGGTTACTGGAGTTCATATTTGACCAGCTTCACTGAGACCAGTAACTCACTGCATCGGCAATTAATTGGCAGACCCATATCTGCCCCTATGTTATATTAACACCAATGAAGTTACTGTGAAAAGCCCCTAGTCGCCACATTCCGGCGCCTATTCGGGTACACAGAGGGAGAATTCAGAATGTCCAAAATACCTAAGTTACAACCTTGAATGTCACCATACTTCTACTTACCCGAAATTTCATAAAACTGACACTTGTGGTGCTCTGCTTAAATGCAGTAAATGATTGTCTAGATTTTATAAGTTTAATTTGTAGTAATACACGGAACAAGGGTAGGGAATCTGTACCCCTGAGACACTAAAGGGCACGCAGATTTTAGCACTTGCTGCTGGGTGTGGTGGCTCAGCTAACTTCATCTTTAAAGTCCAACACTCAATATTTGTCTTTTATGCTTTTCTTCGGATGATAAGGCGTTCTAGAAGATTAGCATTGTAATATTGCTACTAGAATAGCTCAATTTTGGCACAGCTGATGACCGAGTCTAAAATAGTTTGAATTACACAGAATTTATGGCACAAAACAGGTTCCTTGACCCAGCTTCGAGCTTCACATGAGCCTCCTTCCACTCGAATTTATCATTCAAGAAGCGAAGGAGTCAGGAAAAGAGAGACTTGGCAGTTTAACCTGGGGGCAAGTTACTGGAACCAATCGTCAGGGATAGAATGACTGAGCACTTGAACCTGTGCGAGCTAATCAGAGTCAGCTTGGTTATGTAAAGAGTAAAGCACACCTGACAAATAGTTAAACTTTGTGAGATCACAACCATGGCAGATAGGGGAGCGTCAATGAATATTGTCTATAAGAACTGCGTGAAGGCATTTGACAACGTTTCATACAAACGGTTATTAGCTAAACTAAAAGTGCATGGACTTGGAGGTGACATTGTGATTCGGGTCGGCAATTGGTTGAGAGTTTGGAGATAGAGGCCAGCAATTTCAACTGGGTCAAAATCCTGGAAAGTCCTCCCGAGCAGCACAGTGCGTGCACCTACACCACATGGACTGCAGTGGTTCAAGAAAGCAGCTCACCACCACCTTCTCAGGGCAATTAGAGATGGGCAACAAATGCTGGCCTAACCAGCGAAGCCCACATCCCGTAAAAATGAATTTTTCTAAAACATCTCCATAACACCATTGCAGGCAGCTGATCCCCTTTTGGAGGTTGCATGTTGCACCAGGAGCTGCGTCTGGCACAGCATGCACTGGGCAGCACCTGGAAAGGGCACCCGCTTGAGCAATGCCTATATGAACTGGAAGTAACTAAGCTGGTGTTATTCTATTGGTTGATGTGATTTGTACCTTTCACACCCATTATGTAAATTCACACATTACTGACAAGAAACAGGAGTTCAGTTGCCAGAGGGGCCCAGCACGAATGTTACTTAAAGGGAGCACCCAACATGCAGAGAGGGTGATTTATAAGAACTTCTGTTAATATAAAGTGTCTGGAGGTATTGTGAGGTATTGATGGAGGTGCTGTTGTGATTTCCTGATTTTGGCAAAGAGTTTTAGTACATGCTCATAGTAAAGGCAGAGTATTAGGTGACTTTTGTGAGGGCCACGAAGAATCCAGCACGAGTTTTAAGGATACAAAGAAATAACATTTATTGACAATAAAATATATATACAACAGCAGCAGCAACTTCGCTTGCTGCTCACTCCTTCCTGCTGGTTCCAAACTGGCCAGCTTTATTTATACAGGGAGTCTGCAAATGATTTATCCGCCCCCCTTATTGGGGAAGCTCATACTCCCATAGGATTATGGGATTGTCATTAGTCCCCAGCCAGTGGTAAGCAGGGAGGTTATAACATCCCTCCACCCCCCCCCCCCAATGTCCAAGGAATCCACTGAAGACCCTGGCGAAGGAGGGCGTTGGACTCTTTTTGCCGCAGGCCGGACACCATTTGCACGAGGCGCTGGATCGGGCGGCGTGTAACAAGATGGAGACCGGCGCTTCCATGATGAATGGCATAACGGTTGTACATCCACGGCCCGTGGGCCCGAGGATTCCCCCTCTGATGCTGAATTCTGACAGCTTGGAGGAAAATGCCCGCAACTTGCCTGGGAGCTGTTTATGTTGCCCACCATACAGGACTATGTGCCGAACCTTTGACAGGACTGGCTCCGTCTGAGTCCACTCATGGATCTGTGATGCCGTGACAGGCAAGGTGCCCATAAAATTTAGGGTTGCAACCACCTCACCGGTCATGGGTTTCGACATGGGGCCGGTCGATAAAGGCAATCGGCTCAGTGCGTCGGCATTCGCTATCTGCGTTCCTGGTTTGTGCTCCAGAGAATACTCGGATGCAGCGAGCAACAAAGCCCAGCGCTGGATCCGTGCGGAAGCAATGGGCGCTTTTGGCTTATCCTCTCTGAAAAGTCCCAGCAGAGGCTTATGATCAGTCATGATAGTGAAGTGGCGGCCATACACGTACTGGTGGAAACGTTTCACTGCAAAGACCACTGCCAGGCCCTCCTTCACGATCTGCGCGTACCTTTTTTCCGCTGCAGTAAATGTGCGGGAGGCGAAAGCGATCGGCCGCTCGGCCCCGTTCTCCATCTTGTGGGACAGGATGGCCCCAATACCATATGGGGATGCATCACATGTGACGAGCAAAGGCTTTCCAAGATCATAGTGGGTTAGTAACCCAGGCGACGACAATTGTTGTTTTACCTGCCGGAAAGTGGCTCCTTGCGGCTGACCCCAAACCCAGGTGTGATTTTTCTTTTGCAGAAGGTGCCACGGGGCCAGCGTAGTTGCCAGATTGGGGAGGAACTTCCCGTAATAGTTTACGAGGCCAAGAAAAGAACGAAGATGCGAAGTGTCAGTCGGGCGGGGGCCTGTTGAATTGCACGCACCTTCTCTGCGACGGGGTGCAAACCTTCGCGGTCCACCCGATAACCCAGGTAGACTACTTCCTTCGCCTGAAAGGTGCACTTTGTAAGCAGGGAGGTTATAACAGTGACCTGTCCACATAAGGGCTGCAACAGTATGGGGGCCACTATGGTAGTGCCTCTGGGTCTGCAACATGACAGAGTTCGAGCAGAGGCTGTGTGGTGAATGTATTATGCCAATAATCCACCATTGTATTTGTATCTGTGCTGTTGCCCTTGTATTTGTATCTGTGCTATGCTGTTGCCCTTGTGGGCCCCTCCTATGGGCCATTGTATGGCATTATCCATAGGGGAACATGTTGGGGCCTGTATGGGCTCCGCCCATGGCTCCTCCCCTTGAAGGGAGGTATAAAGAGCAGTCAACCTGTAGGCGGTTCTCAGTATTGGATCAGTCACAGGCAGGCACTATTCTAAGTTGATTAAAGCCACGGTTTACTTCTACTCTTGTCTCGAGTGAATTGATGGTCACATCAGGCTGCAGAGAGGGAAAATTTTCACAATAGCCCAAGGTATTTTTGAGCTAGACTCCTCTACGCTCCTCAACAGTGACAGAAGTCTCCCTAGTAGGCCTACCAAAGCACCCAACATCTCAGTGCGCATGTCTAACAATGTTCTCCTGTATGTCATCTCATCAAAATTCTCATCTAAGGACCCTGTAGCAGAATGGATCTGTGACCTCACCGTCCGGTGAACAGGCAAAGGAACAATCATTTATCCCAAGTTTGGTTGCAGCCATACCTGGTAATCAGCTGTGAGTGGCTGATCATGTGGAGAGGTCACTGGTATTGTGATGCTCACTTTCCTCCACCTGGGGCTTCTGTGACTCCTGCAGTTGGGTAGGTCTTGGATGAAAGCAGGAACTCCGAAGGGGAAGGTTGGTGCGAAGGAAGGGATGTGGGCTGGGAAGCAAGAGGTCCATGATGGCATGATCATCAGCTTGTTCAACTTGTTAAATAGCAGAATGGTGGTGAGTGAGAGTTTGAGAGGGAGCATGAAACAGGAACATGCCACCATCCTCAATATTGTCGGACACTCTGGATGCCATGGGCTCTGTTAATGGCAGATTAGGAACTGTGGAGGAGCAAGAGCAAAGGTGTCCATACATACAGCACATTGAAAGCTAGTACACAGAGTGAACAAAAGGACTAATGAATTATTTGCCTTTATTTCAAAGGAATTGGAATTCTAAGTGAAGAATTTAAATGTTTTAGTTATACAGAATTTTGGTCAGATGCAATCTAGAGCACTGCATTTAGTTTTGGGCAATGCATCGCAGGAAAGCTGTGGAATGGGCACAGCACAGATTCACTTCAGTTAAAACAGGGCTTAAAAAGATAAATTACAAGCTAAACTTGGTTTGTATTCTCTTGTGCTTGGTAGGTTGAGGAGTGATTTAACTGAAGTGTTTAAAATGATAAAGAAATTCAAGAGGGCACAGATAAAAAAAACTACAGTGAATGCTACAAGTAGACACAATCTTAAAGTTAGAGCAAGTGAAATCAAGAACTACTTTTGCACAGAATTCCGAAATTCTCTAACCCAACAGATTCTGAGGATGCATTCTCCATCAGCAGGATCCTCCGTTTCGCTGGCAGCGCACTCATGCCGGCAGATTTCCTGATGCATGGGGGTGCCCACAATGGGAAACCCCATTGGCCGGCTGCCGGCACGGAGGATCCTGCTGCCGGCAGGGACGTCAGAAAATGGGTGCGACGGGACAGAGAATCCCGCCCCTCGTCTTTTGGTCAATTGACATTTTCAAGACTGAGATAGATTATTTCTTTTTCAGATCTTAGTATGAAAGGTTAGGTGGATTGGCCACGCTAAATTGCCCCTTAATTGGAAAAAAAAATTAATTGGGTACTCTAAATTAAAAAAAAACTTCATTTATTCACCTCGGGGAAACACAGCGCACGATTTACCATCTGTATTATGCCAGAAAGGCAGCACGGCGCGGCGAGACACAGCTAGTAGATGCTGGGAGATCCCTCTTCCGGAATCTACTGGACTTGCCACGCCAGTGTGTGCCTCTAGGTGAAAAGGAAGCAGGCTCTCCTTTACAAACTCCCTTTTCCATTTGGTAGCTTGCTCAAGGCCTGCCCGTTTCCCCAGCCAGGGGTCTCCTCCTCCACCCATGGCCTGTGCACTCCCGGCCACCACCCCCATTGCCCCATCTTCTTCAGGACTGGTCCCAGCATTGCCACTGCTCCTGGTGGCACAGCTAGAACAAGAGAGCTGCCACCCAATCAGGTGGGTGAATAGCTGTTGGAGGTGGGACAGTCTTCCCAGATTGGGGTGGTAGATCTGTCTCCATTTCTTTAACACTATTCAGAGCGGGACAGCCTATTGTAGCGAGGGTGAGTTCTGGGGTGGCTTTTTTGACAGCAAGACAGGAAACCCTGCCACCCTTAAAACCCGACCCCATTTCTCCCCCCTCTATTCTCGCTCATTAATGTACTAAACTCTCCTGGAATGTATCGACGTTTCCTGCTTCAATCATACCATGTGGCAGTCATTTCCATATTTTTGCCTGTTTGTTTAGAATGGATATTGTCCTAGATTCTTTATTTGTTAGTTTGTGGCTGCTGGTTTTATGCCCCATCTTTCACAATTCATCCCTAGGTGAAAATATATCTTTTGAGCTCACCTTATTGACCCTCCTCATAATTTTAAAGACCGATCTGACAGGTGTTCTCTTAGGCTTCTCTTTTCTAGAAGAAAGAATCGTGACTGTTCAATTGTTCATGATTGTTGCATCCTCTCAATCCTGGTAACATTCTTATAAAGCTTTTCATCATCGCTTCGATATACATTGTGTTGCATACAGACCAGAACTACACGCAGTACTCCAAGTGTGGTCTAACCAAGCTTCATCACAAATGTAACATTACCTTGCTGCTTTTGTCTTCAGTTCCTTTACAAATGAGGAGTCTGAGGGCACACATCCATGATCAATTTGAACCACGGCCATCATGAAAGAAACGGTTTAGACAGTAATTACTTTAAATATTTTTTCACAAAGTTTATCACTTTTTATTTCCCTCATCATTGCAGGACTGAAATACAATGAAGGTGTGTACTTATTAAATCTTAAATGTAATATTCAATCACATATTTACTCATTTTCTTGAAACATAAAAGATCTTGGGGAGGATTTGATAGGATGGGTAATACTGGGGACATGGTATAAAAGTAAGAAGACTCCTTTTTAAGACAGAGATGAAGAGAAATCCAAACATTTGTTGGTGTGTGGAATTCACTTCCCCGAAAATAGTGGAGGCTGGGTTATTGAATGCATTCAAGGCAGAGTTAAATGGATTCTTTGATAGACAAGGGGGCAAGGGTTATGAGAGGCAGACAGGAAAGTGGAGTTGAGTCCACAGGCAGATCTGCCATTATCTTATTGCACAGTGAAGCAGGCCTGAGGGGCCAAATGGTCTACTCCTGCTCCTCTACTATAAAGATGTTTCAAAGGCATACTTCCCAACAAGAAACAAACTTGAAGCAGTTTTTTCTCGGGCAGCTGAGTTCAAAAATTGAATTATTTGAGGATTAGAAGATTTTAATTCCAAGAACCAGATGCAAACTCATGCAAGGATATAGTACTTGCTAGCTAGATCCCATTCAGAATTGAAAAGGACACCTCCATCCTCGTGTCTAGATAAGAGTGCAAGGAAATTAGCCTGGTATATAAGAGCACCATTGAACCTCAAGGGATCTTCATGGCTTCTGAGTTGGCTTCAAATTCCTGGTTCTCAAAGGGAATCTTGCTGCGCCACCAAGTCCTCTATCAGGGTCAACACAATCTTCTGATCTTGGTCCAAATGCAAGTCTTGGAGATTAAATGACACAACGCCATGCAGTCCAAATCATGATAGATTACAAAAACCCCCAAATAATTTTGCCCTGTCAGAAAAGCCAAGTAATTCATGACTGCGATTCTTTTATAGATCCATAACTGGTTTCTACAGTACTATCAACAGTGTGAGAGCAGTTTATTCTTAAGGCTCCCAATTTATTGTAAATCTAATCTTTTTCCGGCAGCCTGCCCAAAACTGCAGCATAGTGATAAAAGCAATGGCATCTTTTCTTTGGATCCAACAATTGCTGCTAAGAGCTTTCTTTGTTTGGATATATATTTGTTCCTCCTACCTGCTTGAGGCAAACAAATGAAAGTAACGTAAACCACCTTAAAAGCAGACTAATGGATCCTGGCAAGGACAAACGGTTTATTCACCAGTAGAATTTAATCCTTTCCGCATCTTTATATTCAGATTAAAGCCAAAAGAGGATTTACAGAAGCCAGTACTGTCTTGCAAAGAGAGCGAAAAAAAACGGGGGGAAAAACGTACGGCTCCACTTAACATGTAATTTTCTTGTCTTGAATAAACATTAGGAATAAAGAGAGTGCTGGTTTAATCTTTCAAACAATTTACAGCTTAGCAAATTTACCTTCTTTGTCTGCTGACAGCACTTTGAAAAAAATGTGAGCTATTCCATAAACCCTTAAAAAGATTCTCGCTATCCGAAGAACAAATGAGACTATATACAGTCACAGGTACAGTATAGTCAAATAAACACACTCTTTACATGCACATGCATTCACTATTTGACGTATACAGACACGTACATTGAAATCACATACATACACTCATCATCAGGCAGGCACATGCACGCACACACACACAGACAACTCAAACTGTAAAATATTGGTGCTATGAAAGAGAATTTTATTTTTAGTACAGCTTATTGCTCTTAAAACTTCACAGCTCAAAATGTTGAGAGGAGGTTTATTAAGGGATCTGTTGAAGTGTATATTAGACCTGTCCCTGGTGGGGGTCTGTGTTAAATTCCATCATCAGAGCCTATTACTGATCCATCAAACACCCCTGTAATTCTGTCTAATGGCCTCATTTCCCTAAGTGTCACTCGTGTCACTCAGCGAGGTTGTGCTGATTTTGTGCAGGAACGAGCCAGGGCTTGGCAATGTTTGCAGAGGAGAGAGCGAGAGAGAGAGAGAAATCAATAGCACCTCTACATGACAAAGGCATACAGGCCTGTAGCTGGGGACTGGAAAAAAAACTATCCAATACTCCATTAGCTATCTGCACTATTAGTCACTTCAGTCAATCTGAAATCTTTGAGTGAAGGCTGAGGAGAGACCAGAGAAATAAAGTGAAAGAAAGACTACACCAGAAAATTTGTTAGTAGACTGAAGGGTTTATTATAAAACATATTGCCATTAATGTGGTCATAAAAATCGTATAGAAAAATGGATTATTGCATTAAAAGTTCCAACAGTTCCTTTAGCTGTAGCTGATAGAAGGTACTTTGGGGGGAGGAGGTGATCATTTCCCACCCCACTCTCTCTCTCTCTCTCTCTCTTTCTTTCTCTCTCTGCCTTCATACCATAAATACAGCAGGACCCCTCCAGGCTATTGGCACCCAGGCTCTCATTCCTGTAGTGGATAATTGACTCTGTTCAGCAGATAATTCATAGCTTGCATATGCTGGCTAATACATCAGAGCTCAGAGACTCAGGAGAGCCGGGAGCAGAGACAGAGAGGGCGAGAAAAAATTCAGATGATAAATGGCTGCATTACTGGTTTATGAATGAATTATGTCCAGCAAATACCTTGAGCAGGAGAGTCTGTCAGCTGTTATCTGTACTAATCTGGGACAAAATATGACTATTTTCACATTAAAAAGAAATACCTGCACAGGAATTAAATCGAACAATCAGGCCATTAAAAATGTATGTCGGAGCAGCCTTTTTTTTTTGTAAAGGTTTTCCCATTTATCAAGGCAACTTCAGTTTTCGTGTAGTTTTTGTCAGTTAAAACAGATCAGGATTACTGGTAAATGGCACAGAGGAGAGATTCCTTCTCGCTGAAATATTAGCGTGTATGCCTAGGCTGCTCTTTTTATTTTCATTTTATGTTTGTCAAAGTGATGGGTGGAGAAGGGGGATTTTTTCCATCACGCACAGAGTGACAGCCTAAATTTGATTCCCCAACTTAGTCAGTTGAGATTTGTGGCTTGTGCACCATAAGCTTAACCTTAGTAAAACACTCGTGGAAAGAACATTTTTTAAGCTTGTGGCTTCTCTTCAAAAGATTGCTAAACCAGCTAACTTAATTAATTTAATGTTCTTCACTTAAATACATAGACAATATATCAACTCTGTTCTTATCTGTGATGTATAATTAACCAGAGTGTATATTCTTCCTGGAATCATTGTCCAATACTTGCATGTTTTTTGAATGTACATGCATATTAAATGTATATGAGGTAAATGTATTCCCGATCAGCACTCACCTTTTCAATCTATATCTCTTAAATGAAATGTATAGTTGTGAAATGTATTGCTATTAGCATAACTTCTGTTAAATTCATGTTCATGTTGAGGGTATAATCTTGACTATATATAGAGCTGTTGTTAGCTCCTGGGCAGCTAATAGAAAATACATACAAAGAATCAAAATTCTGATCAAAAAGATATTCCTACATTTCATATTCTGAATATAGATAGAACTGGCCAGTTTATTGTCCTTGAGATTTGGATTGGTAAATTAAAGCAGCACCATAACTCCCTTCCCTCTTCCAAATCCTCTCAATAATCCAGCATTATTCTACTAGGCAAGGATAATCCCAGGTTATTCTTTACAAAGATAAAGTATGTTACTTGATCCATTTCATCGATTCCCCTAACTTTACATCCAATGTTAAATGTAAAGAGCCCTAGGCTCTTTTGTCTCAATGACTGAGACCATCTACTCAGCTGAATTGCCAAATTTCTCTCTATTTTCCATCAACTTGGACTTCCTCATCCTTGCCCAATATCCTTGTTCTGAGTCCATGTCACTCCACCGCTCTCCCTCAGGCCTTCATCAGACTCTACTCCTCCAGGACGTCCATTGTCCTCAGCCTCAACCTCTCCCAATTAAATCTTCATTATATAGTTATCTCTCTATCTACCAGTGACCATAATATGATCAAATTCAATGTTAGATTTGTAAAGAGGAACTTAATACTAGATTCTGGCAAGATTAACGGAATGCGATAAAGATTGATGACAGCAAGCCTATTAAACTAGTTATCTAGGAAAACTACAGATAAGCAATGAGAGATTTTCATAAAGAATTGAGCTTAATACTAAACCACTATGTACCAACAAGGGAAAAGAACACTGAAGAATCAAATAAAACAGCCATGATTGATTGATAAAAGGTTGATAAATTACATAAAACTAAAGGAAAGAATGCATGAAAGTGTCAAAAAGAGCATTGATTCAGGGGACTGGAAGAAATATAAAGAATAAAACAGAAAAGATAGCTAGTGGTATAAAAAGAGAATACAAAAACAAAGATATCAAGATTAACATAAAAGGTTTTTATATCTTTGTTCACAGTAAAAGGGTAGCCTACAGATGGTGAAAAGCCATTGTTGGGGTGTCCGAGGGTGTTGGGGAGGGCCAGTATATGTTTAACTGTGTAAGTGGCCTGAAAACAGGGAGGGTTGTCACATGAATGTTTCCAAACTTCATTCTCAAAAAGACACACTTTAAAATCTGCTTTCATTCAATGCTTTCCATTAGCTGCTTTTATTAAGAATCCAACTCCTTGTTTTCCTACTATTGTTTCAGGCTTCCTTCGGCTTAAATGTTTTGACACAAACCTCCAAGATTCAGCCACTAATTTCCACAATTCTTTCAAACAGTGTCTCACAAACTAGTAAGTTCTCACAAACCTTAGAATGATTTGAGATATCTTTCTGGCCTCTTGTGATCCAATTCCTTTTTAGCTCTCTGTGACTTTACTTAACAGTTTCCAGTTCTAGTCCGTGTTTTCTCTGTTCCTTCCACTTCAGACTTCTTGGAAACCTCTCTTCATTTCTTTAGTTTCCTTAACTAGCCGTCCTTTAGATTGTTGCACTTGTTTCTTTAGCCATTACTCCATGTTATGACTTTTCTTCTAGCAAAGCTGAGGGAGATGTTCTCTGATGTTGCAGCTCCAATCAGAGAGCCTACAACCTGAGAAGGCCAACAGCCCCATGGCTAGTGCTGGACACTGCCACTGTTCGATAGGGAATGCAATGGCACCTCCATCTCAATATGCCCTCTGAAGAGGTTAGAAATCAAGTATGTATGTGGTGGTCACAATGTGAGGTTACCCCTGTGGAGTGGAGAACCCTGTGGCCCACTAATGCCTGCAGATCCACTGGGAGGATAAAATAGGAGCACTCCCCCTGTCCCTGTGAAAATTTCACTTTCTCGGAGCACTTTCTGGGTGTTAATGCATGGACTAGCTTCTCTATATACTGTGGTTGGGCCTTTTGTTCTTGCAAGCGATTCATCTAGCGTATACTAATTCAAAATTCCAGTATTGGTAATGTGAACGTGCAGTAGGGAAGAACGGGTTCTGATTGGTGCATTTGCTACCAGACTCAGGAGGTAATAGGGGCTGGTTTAGCACAGGGCTAAATCGTTGGCTTTGAAAGCAGACCAAGGCAGGCCAGCAGCGCGGGTTCAATTCCAGTACCAGCCTCCCCAAACAGGCGCCGGAATGTGGCGACTAGGGGCTTTTCACAGTAACGTCATTTGATGCCTACTTGTGACAATAAGCGATTTTCATTTCATTTCATTTCATTGTAGGATTATGGGAAAAAGGGAGCGGGCACTGAACTTTGTCAGTAAATAGTGACACGTGCTGTGTTAACTGAACTCTTCGTTGCTGATGACAGTGTGAAATGTTGATGGTTGGCATGCATGGAAACTTCAGTTCATTGAGAGCTTTAAGAAACACAAGACCTGGATGTTCTAAAAGCATCTAATATCAATATGTTGAGCAGATCGAATAAGATGTGTGAAGTGTTTGCCAAAGTATCCTTGAGTCCGATGCTTGAGGCTTGAAATCCATCAAATGCTGATTGTTGTTTTATGTGCTATAGCAACATCAGTAAGTAGGCATGCCAACCTCAAAAACTGGCAAAAGCAAACCAGCAACTTTAAGAAGTCTGACAGGATGCCAAAAAGTTGACATCTCAAACATTCTCTTATTTATATGCCTATGCAATGTGAAAGTAAATAGTTACAAGATCTTTGTAACTTAAACCATTGATATACTAAGGATGTCTTTGATTGCATTGGAAGAAGGAATTACGCATGAAAAGCTAAAAATGAAGTCCAAACACTGAAGGGCAAAATTGTTGGTGCATTTCATTCTCTCCTGGAAAATTTTGATATGTTTTTACATGAACAAAATGATGAATCATGTTAATTTTAAGTTTTTTTGGAATACTTCACAATTGACAAATATTTTGTTTAATAACTTCGGAAAAACAAAGTGACTATAACCTCCACAAACCTCAATTATCACATTTCCCCCAGCTCCGAAACAATGTACCCCATGCAACTTCTCAGACTTCGGAGAGACGTTCTTTTCTTCATTAAAATAACATTCTTACCCTGTCGTCCTCAATTCAGCCAGACGATTTCTTCCCCTTCAACCAAGGTCAAATTGGTACTACCATCTTGCTCACCTATTCTATAGTGTACAAGTGTAAAAATGCAATAAAAATGTTTTAAAATAAAATAACAAAAAGGAAAGGGGGTCGGGGGAGGGGGGAGTTAGGGTCTTGGGGGTTATTTCCAATGTTTGGCTTTTGTAAATTGTATCTGGTCTATACAGACTTGTTTATTTTGTATTGTGTGATTAAAACAGTTTCCAAAATAAAAGTTGATACTATTCTTGTACTCCTTTTGAACACTATTCTAGTCTGTGCCCCATTTGAGCTGCAATTCTTCTTCCACCTTGCAAGGCACTGCACAAAATGATACTCCTGTGCCCACTCCAATCTCCACAATCCAAGCTGGAAGTTTTCAATCTCCCCTCCTTTAATAGTTTATTATTGACAATCTCCTTCCTGGCTCCCTGTTGCACAAGTTGACACTCTCCTACTCCAAATTCCAGCCTCGGAACCCTCCCATCTCACTTTCATTGCCTCTTTCTCTCTTTATTACTTCTTGCCATTCATTTAACCCTCCCTTTATTGTGCTCTTGCCTCTTTCTTTCCTTCATTGCTATCTATTTCCCTTACTTTGTCAATTCTTCACCACATTACTGCCCATTATCCCTTCTTTTTCCCATCCTTTGTTCTTCGGTGAGCATTTTGTTTTTACGAGAATTGTCACCCACATTTTACAGCACCTGTGACCCCTTATTTTTCTTGCAGGATGGGATAAGATTGTGCTCAGGGAAGAGAGGTGTGATTTGCAATAATGTCTGGCAGCGGTCATTTTCTCTCAGAGTGAAATTGTGACAATTGGAATGTATGTGACTAAGTGAGATGATCTGCCCAGTGTGCAAATATCATACCTTGGGACATTAATAACACCCTTACAGTTGTGATTTTTTTTTGTACTTCGGTACTGTGAATGGTGGCATATTTTCCCATGGAGTTAAGTGAGACAGTTGACAATAGTTCTATATGAACACCAAGCCAGACGCAAGCCTTAGTGAACCATATCGCATGTCCCCTGGATGTAAAGATATCTTCGAATGCCTCATGGATCACAATACTCTTAATATCCTGGACAACATTTATCCCTTAATCAAAAAACTGATTAGCCTGGTCATCCCATTTCTTTCCCTTCAATATTTTCTCTGTTCCAAATTGGCTGCTGTATTTGTCTACATAACAAGAGTGACTATCGACCAAAGTAGTTAATTGGTTGCAATTTGGGATATCCTGGCCATATTTAAGGCCCTATATAAATATATATTTTTCTTTGCTTCTTTCAATAAATCTGCAACTAATTAAAAAATATTCTGCTCATACCTGTTCTGTAAATAACATGGGACATCAAAGTGTGTTCATGTCAATTAATTGCTGGTTAAGTTGGAGGACAGCAGTGCATAAGCCACAGGACAAACAGTATTGCAGCCAATAAAATTTTAATGTTGGTGAGTGAATAACTAAAGAAAAATGATTTCAATGAATTGCTGCTGCTGTTCTTAAGCTGCCACTTGTTGACCTCTTTCCTCAGTGGGCAGCACGGTAGCATTGTGGATAGCACAATTGCTTCACAGCTCCAGGGTCCCAGGTTCGATTCCGACTTGGGTCACTGTCTGTGCGGAGTCTGCACATCCTCCCCGAGTGTGCGTGGGTTTCCTCCGGGTGCTCCGGTTTCCTCCCACAGTCCAAAGATGTGCAGGTTAGGTGGGTTGGCCATGATAAATTGCCCTTAGTGTCCAAAATTGCCCTTAGGGTTGGGTGGGGTTACTGGGTGATGGGGATAGGGTGGAAGTGTTGACCTTGGGTAGGGTGCTCTTTCCAAGAGCCGGTGCAGACTCGACGGGCTGCATGGCCTCCTTCTGCACTGTAAATTCTATAATAATCTATGATTATCTTCTCATCCAACTGTTGCACCAGTGTTCAATGGTCACTGGAGAACTGCATGCTGATACTTTTATCAATAATATTGGGAAGCGGTGTAAATCAGAAACCCAGAGTAATGCTCTGGAGATCCAGGTTCAAATTCTGCCACTACAGATAGTGAAATTTGAATTCAATTTTAAAAATCTAGAATTAAAAGTCTAAAGATGACCATGAAACCATTGTCGATTGTCGTAAAGACCCATCTGGTTCACTAATGTCCTTTAGGGAAGGAAATCTGCCGTCCTTACCTGGTCTGGCCTACATGTGACTCCAGACCCACAGCAATGTGCTTGACTCCTAACTGTCCCCTCAAGGGCACTTGAGGATGGGCAATAAATGCTGGCCCAGCCAGCGACGCCCACGACCCATGAACGAATAAAACAAAAAGTAATTGTGAAAATCCTTAGGAGCATTGGATTGGGTATAGGATCATGGATATTTCCAGTGAAGAAGACACTAAAGAAGCATAATTGTAAGTTAGTACCTCCAGCCATCCGCTGTTTGTTTATGGCAGGATGATATCACATATTAATGTGTACAAAGAGTAGAGAAGCCCACAAAGGAAACAGTAACCTCATGATTATGGTAGAGGACAAGAATTATGAGTTCAAATGCCACCATGGCAAGATGTATAATGTATTGGCTGGTGTCAGAAACAGTGACTGTGAAAGCTTCTGAATTGTTGTAAAAACCCAACTGACCCACTAATGTCCTTCACAGAAAGGAACCTGCCACCTTATATGATTTGGTCAAATGTACCGACAGTTACATTGCATGGTTGGTTTAGAACTAAGTCTTTTAAAGCAACTATGGATGGGCAATAAATGTTGTTTTGCTGGTGTTGTGAAAATCACATGAAAAAATAAAAATAGAATATTTAATTCCTGAACCCAGAACTACGCAAGTTGTTGATGTTCCGCAGCCTCTGATGTTGCAAGTGATGCTGTCTGTCAAAGTCAATATCATTCTAGTGCATGACCAAAGGATGCATTAGCCAATCACCTGTTTAATGGCTCTTTGGGCTAGATATCAGCTCCCACCGCTGCTGTTCCTAATGGTTTCCATCTCCAAACTATGTAGGAGATGCACCATTTTTAGCTGCTTCAGGAATGACATTCTCTCTTTAATAAGGTCAGAACTGAGGATGTTCACTGATGATAGCACAGTGTTTTGTACCATTCACAACTCCTCAGACACTGATGCAGTCCATGCACACATGCAACAAGACCTGGAAAACTTTCAGACTTGGGCGGATAAATGACAATAACATTCTTCCCATATGTGCCATCATGCCAGGTAATCTCCATCAATAGAGAGTTTAATCACCTTCCTTTAACATTCAGCAGCATTATCATCACTGAACCTCTCACCATCAGCATCCTTGGGGTTACCACTGATCAGAAGGTTAACTGGGTTAATGACATAAATACTGTGGGTACAAGAGCAGGGTTAGGGAATTCTTTGACAATTAACTTGCCTCTGTCTCCCCAAAGCTTTTCTGCAATCCATATGCCACAAATCAAGAGTGTGGTAGTCTACTCCCTGCTTGTGTGGATGAATGCATGTCAAGAATTCAACAGCATCAGGCGGCATGATGGCGCACTGGTTAGCACAGCTGCCACACGGCACTGAGCTCCTGGGTTTGATTCCAGCCCTGGGTCACTGTCTGTGTGGAGTTTGCACATTCTCCCTGTGTTTGCATGGGTCTCACCCCACAATTCAAAGATGTGCAGAGTAGGTGGGTTGGCCACACTAAATTGCCCCTTAATTGGTAGAATTGGGCACTTTAAATTTATAAATAAAAAAATAATTCAACAGCATCCAGGACTGGATCAACACTCCATTCAACAACTTAAGTATTCACTTCCTTGACCACCAGTAAGCCATATCCACAATATGTATCTTTTGCTTGATGCATTGCAGTAATGTGGCAAGTATATTTTGACAGCACCTTCCAAATCACAACCACTGCCACATGGAAGGATAAGGCAACAGGTGTATGGGAACACCAGCACCTGCAAGTTTCCTCAAGTCACACAACATCCCGACTTGGAACCTTGCCACACCTTCACTATCACTGAGTCAAACTCCTGAGTCTCCCTACCTAACAGCACTGTGGATATACTGTTACAATCAGACAAGAAAATCCCAGAATGGAATCCTGACTCAAAAGATCTTGGGCGGGATTCTCCGAGCCTCTGCGCCAAAATCACGGAGAATGCGCATCAACCACGAAATTCGGTCCGACTCCGCTCCCGCGATTCTCCGGTCCCCACGTGCACGGTTTATGCGGCGCGGGTAGAGGGCCATTGACAGAGGCCCCTGCGGTGATTCTCCAATGGAAACTGGCCGAGTTCCCTAACCACGTTTTGCTTGTCGAGAACGGCCAGTGGCAGCTGTGCTGTCAGTCCACGGCCGTCCTGGTGGGGGGCGGGGGGATCCTTCACCGGGTTGGGGGGGGGGAGCCTCACGGACGGCCAGGCTAGCGATCCTGACCGGAAGTGCAAGGCCCCGTATCGGCAGCCAGAGCTGCGAGCAGCACTCCGGGGCCCTGCTAGCCCCCTTCAGGTAGGAGAATCACTCTGGACTTTCTTCAGGAAAGTCCAGAGTGAAACGTCCATGTTTTGAGGCCAGAGTGGGGACAGAGCCCCATTGTTGGAGAATCCCGCCCCTTAACTTTTATTTTTAAAAATAAAATGTAGAGGAACAGAGTCACGTACACACGAAGAATGTGGGCAAATACACTCTCCACACTGAACTCCAAGTGAATGTGGATGCCTCATTAGAGTTCCTCCCCCCCCCCCCCCCCCCCCCCGCCCCCCGCAGATGATTGTCGCATGAGAGATCCCAAACTCCACTCCCAAAACACACTTTAAAATCTTCTCTCATAATTATGTTTTCCCTCAGTGGGAAACTTCAAACAAAGCTTCCACTCCACTTTTAACAATAAATCCAGTCCAGGATTTTACTCCAAACCCTTTAGTATTTTCTTTGTCTTGACTGTGTGCAACTGCTCACAATTGCTTCAACTCTCAATTTCCAGGCGGTATTAAAATGGCATCAGGCATTTGATTTACCTTTGCAGGCTGCTATCCCACTTTAAACCTGGTTACTGCAATTGTCTCAGAACACTTTGTTTACTCTTCCTTGAATTCTTCTGAACAATACATTGGTTTCTGTTCACTTAACTCCTATCATCTTAAACATTCTTTCTGTGTTGATTCCTGGGTCATTTGAACTGTAACTTGGACTTTAGGAAGCCTGCCACTTTGCAGTTCCTGATCTGTCCAGTCTTTCTTCTGGCAGAGTTGAGTGTTCACTCCCTGAGGTCCTGTCTCCAACTGGCTGATGCCATTAAGAGCAGTTAATGGCCTGATCCCTGCCACAGGCTACCTGGCACCTGGACAAATTCAGCTAAAACTAAAACGTAAAAGCTTTTTTTCATCCTTACAAGGGCTTCCAGTTGCTAAGCAACCCCTGCTCAATCTATTTATTCTTTACATTGTAACCCTCTCTAAGCACAATAGAATCACAACTGGGTTGAACCCAACCCCCACACATACACACACCTTTGTCCAGCATGAATTTAACTATAGGTTTTACCCTTCCAGGCACAGAATCATTAAATTAAACCCACTCAGAACTAAACCTTGGGCACATTTAATGCGCACAAAACAGGAGTTCCGTTTTGGACACATATAGCGGGGTGTTTCTCAGCACCTGCAGTACCACAAATTAACTTGCTATCTAACGGGCTCTGCTGTTTTTTTTGCCTTAATTGGGAACACAATCGCCAGGGCCACTCAAATCTCATTTCAGGAAGATGACTTGCGGATCGGGCCGCCATTTTGAAATGCCGTCCCAATCCTTCGATCCCACCTTTGTTCCTCCACTGGGGCCTCTGGACCCCAACCCCCATGCTCCCCCACTGTCCTAACTTCCATCTTAGGGGTCCTCGAGCTCCCCCTCACACTACCTCTTAAGAGGATGGCACCCCCGGGCCTGATCCCTGGCACGGGCAACCTGGCACCTGGACACCATGGCACTGCCAGCCTGGCATCCTGGCAGTATCCCATCAGTCTGGCGTGACAGCTGGGCACCCTGGTAGTGCCACAGTGGCACTGCTAGCATGTCTGAGTGACAGTGCGAAGTTGCCAGGCTGACAGTGCCAAGGTGCCTGGGTGGCAGCGGGAGTGCCACCTTCCCAGAGCTGGACCACCCGTGGACCTCCAATGACCTGGGAGAAATCCCCCAGGTGCCATTACGCCTGATCCACATTTTTGTGTACCAGTGCTAAACTGCCCCATGGTGAGGTTCCCTAGGCGAGGCTGTTAGTTCCCGGGCGCTGGGTGAATCCAGCATACACATATTTAAGTGCGCCCAATGGCTCACCCGGGGGATGTCTCGCGAGATCTCATGAGGCGTTCCGAGCATCGCAAATCTTGTGAGAGGCAAGATTTACCGGCCTTGCCGTGTCACCAGGTCAGGTGCGACAAGGTCAGTAGGCCGCACCCCTTATTTCTAATGTTTTCCAAAACAAGTATAAATTCCTTAAAGCAACCTTTTTTCCCAACCAGTGTTGCAACATTTCACCTGCAAACTTCACATTTCAAGGGCAATCTGGGAGGGGCAATAAATACTAACCTTGCCAGTAATCCATTTCATGTACAAATAAAAATGGAGCAAAGCTGAAAAAAAAAGTAAGCATTTGAAACATCAACAAAGGCAAAATGGATTTTAAAATAGATCATTTCTCCTGTTGGAAACAAATTAAAGTTGAAATAAAAAAGTACAAGAGAAATAGAGATGACAGAGTGATCAGGTTTAAGATGTTTTATGTCTTCTATTTCATTTACAACCTTTAACACTTTATATAATGTTAATATATATTTGCTACTGTAATGCAAACATTATTTCACAGTGTGTGATCTGAAAACTTACTACACTTGTTAGCCCAGGGAGACAGCAGTTCCTAAGAGCTGTCAACTGGTAAGGGTTAAACCAATTTTGAAATAGCAGAGCTGACAAAAATATGCCAAGCTGTCATTTTCTGCAGTTTTATCTGTATTCAGTATGCCTACACTAACTCCCGCTTATATATGGTTGGACATATTGTTCACTGTTCAATTAATATTTGTTGGTGTATTAAGGTGATATTTGATGCAGGAATTATTATGTGAAATATATTGCAGTTGGTATGAGAGCAAATACATGGAGAAATTGCCTGGCTTTGCAGTATAAGTTGGGATATGAAAGGTTCCAATTTATTTTGTTGAGAGTTGGGATGTGAAGATATCAAAAGCATTAATTTGAAACTTGTTGCTATTATGCACTTAAGAGTAGTATTGATTACACTAGTGCATAAACTAACACGGTTGGAGTCCGATAATGTGATTTTAAAACCAAGGTGTTGGTGGAGCAGGAGCCAAGGTGGATCAGTGACCACAGAAGCGATGGGTGAATAGGACTTGGGGTGAATTAAGATATAGACAGCAGGATTTTGGAAAAGCTCCCACTTATGTAGAATGGAAGAAGGGAGACTGGGCAGGGAAACATTGGGATCAATGTTAGATCCTTGAAAACTTCACAGGTAATGATATGGAGAAGTGAAAAGAGTTATTGAACGAGTCTCGCTATGACTGGATAGGTAAGAGTGGAAAGAGGCGAGGGCAATCCCACTGAGGTGAACAATGAAGAGGTGGAGATCGGTATGGTTGACTATGTCAGAGGCAGATTGAGGAATTCCCTGTGGAATGATAGAGAGGCCCACTCTTCTAGTGATCTTTTAGTGCAAAGCTTACTTCACTTTGGCTGCTATCAAACAGGGGATTGGGCACTGAGCCACTCTGTCACTTGCTGCACCTAACATCATTTCCACTCACAAGCAGCATGGTGGCACAGTGGTTAGCACTGCTGCCTCACGGCGCCGAGGTCCCAGGTTCAATCCTGGCCCTTGGTCACTCATCGTGTGGAGTTTGCACATTCTCCCCGTGTCTGCATGGGTCTCATCCCCACAACCCCAAAAATGTGCGGGGTACGTGGATTTGCCATGCTAAATTGCCCCTTAATTGGGCAAAAAAAATTATTGGATACTCTAAATTATAAAAAAATAATAATAATTTCCACTCACATCCTCCTGCTAGCTTTGTCCATGTACATCTGTATTAATTTGTGACTACCCATCGACTGAGTTACTACTCTGTTGAGTTGTATCTTCAGTAAAGAGGGCATCAAATGGCGTCCATTTTATGTCTACTGCAAAGACGAAGAAACGGTGCTCATAAAGAACACTCCTTGCCAGCTTTGCTCAGTGCTAGCACTCCCACCTCTCAGTCAACCTGTGTCTTCAAGCTCTACTAAACCACATAATCTAGGCTGACTCATCAGAGTTCTACTGCAGGTACACTGCACTGTCAGAGATGCTGGGCACGATTTTCCGTTCGCCGTAAGCACAAACCTCATGATGGCGGCTAAATTTCGCGAGAGGGCCATAACAGGATTTGCGTTGGGGAGATCTTGATTTGAGATCTTCCCTGTCTCCCGCCAGTGATGTAATCAGGTTCTCATCCTTTCTGGGCATGAACTTGATTTCCGTAAATTTACATGGATTTAAATCTCATTACAAGGCTTTACGCTGCAGTGTTCGGCCCTGTGGAATGTCTCCCCTCCCAGCAGCGTGATGTCACGCCATGCAATATCTCTGCTGATTTTCGAAAATGAAAACAAGTCGTGGTGACAACGCTGGGGGTGTAGAGGTGCCTGCAGACCTTAGGGTTGAGAGTCGAGGCTGCGCATTGCCACCTGGCACCCTGGCAGTGCCGGGGAACTGAGGTGGGCGCTGCCAGGAGGCAGTACCAGGAGGTTATGCTTCTCCATTGGGGGAAGGGGGTTCCCGTTATGTGAGTTGGGGGGGAGAGGGGTGCCCACCGGTGAACACGTAGGGGTGAGATAGGGGGGAAGAGTGTCCCCCAATACTACCATGATGTGGGGGGTGAATCACCCAGAGCTTGTTGGGGTGGCCATGGGGTGGGGGAGTGGGACAGAGTTAATTTTTTCTGGAAAATCGGAGGGCCCTTTAATGATGGTACCCAATAACTGTCTAGTCAGCTTGGCAGCTTTAACAGACCTTGTCGCACCAGGGTGACGGGGCAAAACACGCCCCCTGATTTTATTCTGACAGTGTGGCAAAAGGTCTGGACAGAAACCCTGGCTGTGTGGGCAATAAAGTTGTGTTTTTTCTTCTCTTTCCTGGGGGGAGACTGCCCTGCTAGCATTAAAATTGAGCTAGTTAACGGGAGTGAGATGGTGGTAGGAACGGCAACTGTCGAACTAGTCACACATAGTTTGATGAACTTCGCATCTGTGAATAGTTGGGGGTTGGGGTTTGGGGGAGGGAGTTTTGGTTATTTTCTGGGTATCAATATGCATATTTGGGTAGGGTGTTAATTGGAAGAAGGGGATAGGGGGAGGAGGGAGTTGTTAGTTTGCTGATGATGATTACTAGATTCTCATTGTCTCACCCTGTGGGTCGGTTTTGCGGCCATCTTGGATGGGCCTTGGGCCCATTTTCTTTGAGGAGGTGCTTGGCAGCCCCTGGTAGTGGAAATGGCTGACTCAGAACACCTGGAACGTAAAGGGGTTGGGAGGCCTAGTAAACAGGTCAAGAGCTTTGGCTCACCTAAAGAATCTAAATGTTGATGTGGTGTTTTTGCAGGAGAACCACTTGAGGATAAGATATCAGACCAGACTATGGAAGGAGTGAGTGAGCCAAGTGTTCCATTCGAGCTTTGATTGAGCAGCGATCTTAGTTAATAAACAGGCTTTTCTTTCACCCACTAGGACTGCAGTGGGTCACAATGGCAGATTTGTGATGGTCAGTGGGCGGGCACATCGGTGGTACTGGTAAATGCCTACGTTCCAAATTGGAACAATGTGACATTCATGAGAAGAATGTTGATTTCCGTTCCTGACTTCGGCACACATCAACTGGTCTTTGGAGGGAATTTGAACTGAATACTGGATCCTAAACTAGATCGACCCTGACCTAAATCATTTGCTCTCTTGGGGATGGCAAAGGTGCTCTTGGCCTTTATGGAACAGGTGGGAGGGGGCAGATCCTTGGCGGTTTTTATATCCAGGGCACAAGGAGTTCTCATTATTTTCCCACGTGCAGAAATTCTGTTCCAGGATTGACTTCTTCTTAATGGCTGGCTCCCTTCTACCCTGGGTGTGGAGAGCAGAATACTCGGCAATTATTATCTTGGACATTCTCAATACTTCATGGATTTGGCCTTGGAAACAGTTTAGAGTTGGCGCCCACCGTGGAGATTGGACGTAGCACTGTTGGCAGACAGGGTGTTTTGTGAACACCTGTCCAGGACCATCGAGGAGTACACCAGGTAAAATAGGAATGACTCTTTCTCTCCATCCACACGGTGGGAAGCTCTTAAGCCTGTTGTAAGGGGAGAGGTAACCTCCTTCAAGGCACATGTAGATAGGATGGTGAGGGCGGAGTGGCGACGGCACGTGGATGTTCTCCTTGAGACGGAGCGTCAATATTCGACGGACCCTACCCCGGAGTTGGTTGCGAATAGGAAGAAGCTGCAAGCCCAGTTTGATTTGCAGTCCACTTGGAGGGCGGTGAGCCAGCTCCGGCACTCGGGTGAGGTCTGTTATGAGTATGGGGAGAAAGCCAGCTGTCTTCCAGCCCACAGGTTGAGGTGGCAGGCGGCTTCCGAGAGATTATACAAATTAACAACCTGGGTGGCAGTTTGGTTTCCAAATCAAATGAAGTCTATGTGGTCTTTGAGTCTTTTTAGAGGAACCTCTATAGGTCAGGCATTTTCAAAGTGGGGGTCGCGACCTGCGGGTGGGTCATGGGTGGGTGTCGGGCGGGTGTTGGGCATTTAACAATGCCGGCTGCAAGCGACTTTGAAAATGATGACCGCGACCAGCTAAAAAAATACGGGTGCACTGAGCATGCGTGCCCGCTCATCAGGGCGCATGTGGCCCGGGAGTGTTGGGACCTGAACCCGGGGTCAAAGTGCGATAGCGGCATGGCGGCGGCTGACTGTGTGGCGATCACCGATGATGAACAAGGCTATGACCTTGATCTGTTTTGCATCCCTAAACATTACTCAAATGATCTGGAGAGAGTATATATTCCACATGGTTTAATTATGGACGGAACTGAACATTTTGCAAGGGATATAATGAAAGCCATGGGAAATCATCACATCTCACCCTCTGTGTACTGAAGGGTGGCTATAAGTTTTTTTGCTGACCTTTTAGACTACATTAAAGCATTGAATCGAAACAGTGACCAGTCAATCCCAATGACGGTGGACTGCATCCGCTTGAAGAGTTACTGTAATGATCAGTCAACAGGGGAGCTACTCAGAGTTAACGAACTGAGGTACGAATTCCACCTTTTCCTACTTGAGAAATTGTTCTCTCTGGCTGATTCGTTTGCTGATGAAACTTGGATGCTAACTATGTCTTACCTCTCCTTCTGTGAACCTGATTGGAGTGAGATCATGAGAACCAAGCACGCTCACCTCTTGCATTAAAGGTGAGATCAAATGGCGGGTCAGTCGGCTTGGGTCGCGAGGTCGGCCAGTGTGGGTCGCGAAGATTGGCCGGTTGGTAAAAATGGGTCCCCGGAAAAAAAAGTTTGAAAAACACTGCTATAGGTCAGAGGCCCCGAAGAATAGGTCAGTCATGTTGGCGTTTTTAGATGGGCTGTCCTTTCCAGTGGTGGAGAGAGAAAGGCAAGAGGAGTTGGGGGCCCCATTGAGTCCAGAGGAAGTACTGAAGGGCATTGGATTGATGCAGTCGGCTAAGGGTCCTGTTCCTGATGAGTTTCCCGTCGAATTTTACAAGATGTTTGCGAGCCAGTTAACACCATTCACATGGTTAATGATTCCTGGTCTTGGGGTCCTTGCCCCCTATGCTCCCCCAGGCCTCTATATCCCTCATTTTGAAAAAAGACAAAATCCCACAGTGTGTGGTTCTGATAGACCCATTTCTCTTTTTCTTTTTACAAATTTAGAGTACCCAATTCATTTTTTTTCCAATTAAGGCGCAATTTAGCGTGGCCAATCCACCTACCCTGCACATCTTTTGGGTTGTGGGGGCAAAACCCTCGCAAACATGGCGAGAATGTGCAAACGCCACACAGACAGTGACCCAGAGCCGGGATCGAACCTGAGACCTTGGTGCCACGAGGCCGCAGTGCTAACAACTGCGCCACTGTGCTGCCCCTCCCCTTCCCCCGACCCATTTCTCTTTTGAGCATCAACGTCAAACTGATAGCTAAGGTGTTGATGCTGCGTTGGGAGCCATGTGTCCCAGAGGTGATAGCGGATGACCAGACTGGTTTCATTAAAGGTCAACAATTATCGGCTAATGTACATCGGTTATTGAATGTTGCCCTTTCCCAGTCTCAGGTTTCCGAACCAGAAGTGGTTGTGTCTTTGGACGTGGAGAAGGCATTCGACAGGGCAGAGTGGGAGTACCTCTTCAGGGCCCGGGGTGGTTTGGTCTCAGGCAGAAGTTCATTTTGTGGGTTTATCTGCTTTATAGTGTCCCTGCGGCCAGTATACGCCCAACACGTCAAACTCAGGATATTTTTCATTGAGTAAGGGCACCAGGCAGGGATGTCCTTTGTCACCACTCCTGTTTGCACTGGCAATTGAGCCGTTAGAATAGCGCTGGGATCCTCAGATAAATGGAGTGGGATGGAACGGAGTGGGGGAGGGAGACAAGAGAGCAGAGGGTGTCCCTATATGCTGATGACCTGCTTCTGTATATTATGGATTCAGTCTCCTCTATAAATGAAATTAATGAAGCTACTCAGGAGTTTGGCTCCGTTTCAAGATACAAACTGAACCTGGAGAAGAGTGAATGTCTTCCGGTTAACCCCCCTGCCGAGGGAAACTGATCTGGGGGCATTGCCTTTCGCCTTGCCAGAGGTAGCTTTTGTTATCTGGCTATCTGGCCCGTGACTGGTCATCGCTCATAGATTGAACTATACTAGTTTGGTGAGCAGGGTGAGGTCCGACTTGCCGAAGTGGGATAACCTCCCTCTGTCCTTGGCAGGCAGGATACAGATTATAAAAACAAATAGTCTCCCGAGACTTTTATTTCTTTTTCAGTGTCTCCCAATTTTTCTCCCCAAATCCTTTTTTGCTAAGATTATTAAGTTTGTGGCCTCTTTTGTTTGGGCAGGTAGGACCCCTAGAGTCTGTCGTGCATTCAGAGGGACCGGCAGTTGGGGTGTCTGACGTTACCCAACTTACTTGTTTAGTATTGGGCGGCCAACTCAAGAAGGTACTGGGATGGTTTTGGGAGCTGGGCCCCATGTGGGGACAGATGGAGTCAGGCTCCTGTAGGGGCTCTAATCTAAGGGTTTTTGCAACGGCACTGCTTCCCTTCTCTCCAGTGAGGTACTCTTTGAACCTGGTGGTGGTGTCCTCTCTTAAAATATGGTGGCAATTTAGGCAGCATTACAAATTAGGATCCATGTCATTGCTGGCTCTTATCTGTGACAACCACCTATTTACTCCGTCGAGTTTAAGTCATGGGAGGGGAAGGGCCTTGAAGGTTTTGGGGATCTATTTGTGGAGGGACGGTTGGCTAGTTTGGAGGTATTATCAACAAGGTTTCAACTTCCGGGGATGGACTGAATCCATTACCTCCAGGTACGTGATTTTGCTTGGAAGACTTTTCCTACATTCCCCTTGTCTCCGCAATCCTTTTTGTTGAGTAGGATTCTACCACCTGCAGGATCTGGTGGGGAAAACATTTCCAGCATCTATGGGCAAATCTTTTCAAGATTTGACGAGATTATAAGAGGTATGGGCAAAACAGGTGGGAAAAACTGGGACGAATTTTAGATGGAGATGTGTGGTATGAGGCCCTTTGCAGGGTGAACTCCGCGTCCTCCTGTGCACAACCTATTCTAATTCAGCTCAAGGTAGTGCAAAAGGCTTACCTGACTAAAGCTAGGATGAGCAGTTTCTTTGGGACCTGCTAATATCCCCCAGATATTCTGGTCATGTCCCAGGATAGCTAGTTTTTGGGTCTGCTTCTTTAACACCATGTCAGCAATTCTTAACATTGATCTGAAGCCTTGTCCTTTGGTGGCCATTTTCGGGGTATCGGACACACTGGGGTTGCAGATGGGGGGAGGGGCGGGGTGAAGGCGGATGTTCTCGTCTTTGCCTCACTAATAGCCCTGAGGTGAGTTCTGCTGGGATGGAGATCTTCTGCTCTGCCCAGTACCTCAGTCTGGTAGGGTGACCTTATGGAATTTCTACATCTGGAGAAGGTCAAGTACACCGTCAGGGGGTCGGTTGAAGGGTTCCACCTGAGGTGGCGGCCATTCATTTCCTACTTTAAAGAATTAATTACCATCAGCTTTTGGGGGTGGGGGTTACTTCTTAGTTGCCATGGTTGGGGAAAGAGTATTTCTTTCCTGGGTGGGCTTTGCATGGTTTGTTCTGTTTTTCCTAATGCTGCATTTTGTAATATCCTTTTTCCATGTTGTTACTGTATTTTGTTTGTTACAAATGAAAATTCTTTAATTAACATATTAAAAACACAGAAAAGCTGCTATGATTCTGGACACATCTGTTTTCGATCAGAATCTGTCACTTTGTCATTTGTTTTGGAAAATTTCACCCGCTGTCTTTAGATTGAGACGTACAACTGACGCCCCACCCTGTGGTCTGAAGTTGATAGAATTGATCCTGTGGATCTATTCAATAGAAGAGATGGATGAAGTATAATGTGCTATATTGGATATCGGGTTGTTAATGACTTAATTCTAATTTTTTTATATGCTAATTATATACTGTGTACATTACACAGGAAGTGATGCAATATCACATGCTTTGCTCTCCCATACAGTCTAAGGTGTAAGTTGGTGCAGAAAGATGTATTCCAATAAAGCTCATGCTTCCTCTACCTTTGCAGACTCATTAAGTATTTTGAATTAGTCTAACTAGACTAAGAATATGGTAATTGGGTGTGTTCCCCAGTGTCCTGTCCAACATTTACCCCTCAATTAATACCATTAAAACAGATCATCTGCTCATTTATCTTAAAGCTGTCGGTGTGAAAATTGTCTGCTATGTTTACCTACAGTACAACAGTGACAGTACTTCAAAAGCATTTTATTGGCTATATATGCTATGATCACCTAAAAGGTACAATTAAAGTGGGCTGCAAGATGGCACAGTGTTTAACACTGCTGCCTCACAGCTCCAGGGACCCGGGTTCAATTCTGGCCTTGGGTGACTGTGTGGAGTTTGCACTTTCTCCCCGTGTCTGGGTTTCCTCCGGGTGCTCCGGTTTCCTCCCACATCACCAAAGATGTGCATTTATAGCCAATAATATGCAGGTTAGGTGGATTGGCCATGCTAAATTTCTCCTTTGTGTTAAAAGGGTTAGGTGGGGTTACTGGGTTATGGGGATAGGGTGGAGGCGTGGGCCTAAATCGGGTGAATCGATGGGCCAAATAACCTCCTTATGCAGTGTAGGGATTCTATGAAGTGTAATGAATGGGCAAGATAATCCAGTGGGATGTATACCACCAGGTTACCGCCACCACCAAAAATGTAAGTTATCCCTTTTGTAGAACTTCTCACAGTCTTCTGCTGCAGAGTCCACTGATCTCATCGACGATCGTTGCCAATATTCATGCTGTCACATCGATCAGTGGGTATATTGAGGTAGTGCTCAGCAATGGGACATGGTTGAAATGCACACAAGCGGATGTTGTTGTCTCTCTAGACCTGCATCCTGCTGCCATCCCACTTCAATGACAGCAGCAAACAGACATAGCCACTCAAATGCTACTTTCTGAGGGGCTGCTTCAATGTCGCTAAACTGTGCTCAATAACGATTTGACTGGCAGCACACACCTCATTGCCTGTAGATGTTGCAGAGGTGCTGCGCAAGCCAGTGCTTAAGAAGGGAGCTTTGATTTCCTCAGAATTAACCTTCCCTTTATTGGCTGAAGGAATCAGACACGGTGGATTGTTTTGAAAAAACGTCATTATGGTTGTCATGGATGTTGACTGAATATTGGACCTTGCAGTTCATACATGTTCAGTTATTATGTGTGCTGTACCAAGTGGAATTACAATAAGTCCCATGAATGGGTCCCTAGGGGAATTCTGCCACTCAGAAAAAGTTTAGTGTTCGGTCATCTTTGTTGCTGGATGATCATGAACGAGTTGCTTTCTCTGGTAAGAAAGCATTATCACCTAATGAACACATGTATAGATTGAGGTCACTGATATTCTATTTTGCACCTTCGACTGAATGGTACAGGTTGAGTGCTGTTGTTACCTTGGCAGCCACTGGTCATACCATATATTTGGTCCATTTGGCTGCAAATCAGATCCGGGATGCAATAGATCTAGGAGTAAAATACTCAAGATGCTGGAAATCGGAGAGAAAAACAGAGAATGCTGGAAATACTCAGTAAATGGGCAGCATCAGTGGAGAGAGATGTGGAATTAATTTGCTGGATTTTCCCTGCAGGATTCTGAACCCCACCGTCAGGCTCAAATGGGGGTCAGAAGCCTGCACTGTGTCAGAAACAGTGGCCGCGCTTCATCCAAAAAATGACTAGGTGTCATTTTGGGTGCGTTTAGCGGGATGTTTTGCTTCGGCTGTAACGGCGAGATCACAACCTGTACTCACCCACACTTAGCACAAAAAATGACCCCCCACGTGAATCTTGCCATGCCTGGCTTCCTCACTATCTGATTCGCCCGCCTCGCTCCTCAGCTGCTTGCTGCTAACAAGGGGGGATGCTTTTAAATGCAGTACTCACCCCCATTTCATATGCCTTCTTTACAACATTGTCTACTTGAACTGCTGCCTTTAGGTACCTGTTACCTGTACGCCATGGTCTCTCACTTCTTCATCTACCCCTCCTAGCTCTCTTTCCCGTTTATTGTGTATCCCCTATAACTGTTTGACCGTACCAAATGCATGACCTCACACTTCTCTGTGTTAAAATCCATCTGCCACTTTACCACCCATTCCACCAACCCATCTATATCGTTTTGGAGATTATAGCTATCCTCTACACAATCCACTACTCGGCCAAGCTTTGTGTCATCTTCAAATATCCCAATTGTGCATCCCACATTCTCGTCCAAATCATTAATATATAGCACCAACAGTAAGGGTCTGAACAAAGGCCCTAGTTCCATTAACACAGCCACGCCGTCCCTGCCTTAATTAACTTATATTTTTCCACATTTTGCAACATAGATAACCAGCAGGAACTATTCCAATTTCTTGGATTTTCCTGATATTTATATGTCACCACTATTTTCCTGACATGAGGTTAAGTAACGGTTTATGTACTTCCTTCAGTTTAGCACACTGTATTCCCTGCTCACCAGGCCATCTCTCCATATTGGGGAGGCCAAATACAGATTAGGTGACCATTTTGCTGAAAGCCTCAGTTTAATCAGGAAGCATAACCCGAAGTTTCCAGTCAATTTAATTGTCTGCCGCACTCTCCGCTCTGACATTGCTGTCCTTAGCCTCCTACGTTGTTCCAATGAAACTCAATAAGAGCACAAGGAGCAGCAACCAATCTTGTGGTTAAACACTTTACAACCTTCTGCACTCAGCACCAAGTTCGACATTTTTAGATCATGACCTCTGCTCCCATATTTTTTTTGCTTTAGGTTTAGACAGAGGCTGTGGGTTAATGATTCTGCTCTTTCTCCTTCATAGATCCACCTTTTGTTTCTTTACTTGTCGTATTACCATTCTCTTTTGCATTGTTTCTTCTTTATCCATCCCCCCTTTCCCTTCCTTACTTAAAATCTGTACAATCTCCAACCTTTTCAAGTTCTAATGTAAAGTTATTGACGTAAAACCTTTATTCTCTTTTTCTTTCCACAGATGACATCACACCTTACTACCAGCAAACATTTTTTATTTTTATTTCGGAGCTTCAGAACAGTCTATTTGATGAATCCCCATCTATGAAGCCAGATGCAGGGAAGTTCACCTTTGCCACAACATTGAACTTCTAGAGTAGTATCAGGCATGGATGGTTCATTCTGGTCCATTGTCTCTTGTCTTGCATCCCTATGTTGCTCCTTCCGTACTTTCCTTATCTTGGGTATTTCTCATTGGAACATCCATGGTCCGAATTTCAATTGGTTCAAAATTGAATGCTTCGGCAAAAGCATTTAAATTATAAAAAGAAAGCAGAACTCCATCCTCCACCACAATTAAAACTACTTGTGGTGGTATGTATTAGGGGTCATGTGGGACTGTGAAGCCGTGATGCTATTGGCTGACAGATCCCGGGTCCTGGTTGGCTGCCGACTCCTGGTTCCGCCCTGAAGGCGGAGTATAAGAACCCGAGCTTCTCCCCGCCGCTTCATTCTGTTGCTGAGCTGCTGGGGACAAGTCTCGCTTAATAAAGCCTGAATCGACTTCATCACTTCTCGTCTCTCTCGTAAGTCATTGTGCGCTACACTACTCTTCTTGCAAAAGCTTCAAAAGTACTGATCCAAGTTAATCTGTTCCCTTCTGAATTGTCACTGCTTTATTCGTAGAACTGAGTAACCATGAATGCCCATTTTGGAATGGGGCGATCAACATTGAGTATATTTCTAGCATGAGAATGCTTAAATTGCATGTCCACTCATTTAAATTTATTACATGTTCATTGACATATTAAATTGGCATTTCAGCCTGTTTTCAGTAAATAATAATAATAATCTTTATTGTCACAAGTAGGCTTACATTAACACTGCAATGAAGTTACTATGAAAAGCTCCTAGTCGCCACATTCCGGCGCCTGTTCGGGTACACAGAGGGAGAATTCAGAATGTCCAAATTACCTAACAGCACATCTTTTGGGACTTGTGGGAGGAAACCGGAGCACCCGGAGGAAACCTGCACAGACACTAGGAGAACTTGAAAACTCCACACAGACAGTGACCGAAGCCGGGAATCGAACTGGGACCCTGGAGCTGTGAAGCAACAGTGCTACCCACTGTGCTACCGTGCTGCCCATTTTCAGGTTTCAAGTGAAGGAGCTGGGCTCTGAAACTAGTGATTCCAAACAAACCTGTTGGACTTTAATCTGGTGTTGTAAGGCTTCTTACTGTGCCCACCCCAGTCCAACGCCGGCATCTCCACACCATATATTATGGATAGAGATCTATTTGATTTCAGGGGGCAATGCTCCTGAAATGCAACAATAATTAGGAAAGTAGATGTCCAATGCAAATTGAATGTCAAAATAAAGTGCTGGGGAAGAGGGACTGCCCACTTTTATGAGCATACGTACACGAGCTTTCCGAATATTGTATCTTATTGTTACTTCGCCAATCATTGCCATAAACTATTCCAGATAGTGGGAAAGCACGTTTTTGGGATTCACACTAAGAGGCAGAAGTAAAATGATGTGGCATGTGGCACAGTGGTTGGCATTGCTGCCTCACAGCTCCAGGGACTTGGGTTCAATTCCGGCCTCAGTTGACTGTGTGGAGTTTGTGCATTCCCCCGTGTCTGCGTGGGTTTCCTCCATGTGCTCCGGATTCCTCCCGCAGTCCAAAGATGTGCAGGTTAGGTGGACTGGCCATGCTAAATTGGCCCTTCGTATTCAAAAGGTTAGTTGGGGATAGGGTGGAGGCGTGGGCTTAAGTAGGGTGCTCTTTCCAAGTGTCGTGCAGACCCGATGGGCTGAATAGCCTCCTTCTGCACTGTAAATTCTATGATACAGTTTCCCACTAATGCCATGGATTGGGATAAATGAACTTAGTACATATTAGGAAAATGTCTCCAAACCAGAACATCACAGTGTAAAGTACTTAGCTTTACTCTCCCCGATCAAAGGCTTTTTCTGTATGAAATGAAATCACCATCGTTGTCGTGGATGGTGCTTGCATGTTACTAATGAGTCAATAAATTGTTACCAACAGACAGTCTTTCCGGAATAAAATGCACCTGGGCTTTAATAATTAATTAAAGCAATACTTCTCTGGGAGCGACGAGGATCTTGCAAGATATTATTTCTTTCTCTCTTTGATACGTATTATTCTTGGCTCTTCTTAGGGCACAACTCTGTTCTCATTTTCCCTTTAAACTTTTTAATTTTCCTTCTTTTTGTGCTGTAACATTCAACCTAAATCATTGACTATCGAACAGGCACCAAAGAGCATCCACTGTCTAAGCCCTTGTTTCATGGTCCAATCTGGGTCAGAACAGAGATGGATGGCCATAGAAAATGGTGACATAATTGTATGGCCAGATGTCCCACCTCTGTGTCTACATTCAGCGAAATTCATGGTGATGAGGTGGGGGACAGTTCTCCGAACCGGCCTGAAATCTTAAACAGGCTAATTGAAGTAGTTAAGGGCTTTTTAAAAGCCCAACTCTGCAATAGGTTTCATCCTTCCAAGGGCATTTGGAATTCAACAACTGCCTGCCTCAACCCAGGGAGGCAACGATCATACTGGAGATGAGCCATGAAGTTTCAAAAGGTAAGTGTTCATGCCTTCTATAGGTTCAAGGCCCTTTGAAGTTAAAGTTGCAGCACTGCTCAGGGAGGAGCCAGTATCAAGAGCTTTGCAAGTTCAAAGGGTACACCCCTTCCTGGCGCTTTGTGCCTAAGATTACTTGGATTCTACCTGAACCCCAGGAACTGTGCAGCTGGATATAGATGCCATAAGTCATAAGACATAGGAGCAGAATTAGGCCGCTCGGCCAACGAGTCTGCTCTGCCACTCAATCATGGCTGATATTTTTCTCATCCCCATTCTCCTGCCTTCTCCCAATAACCCCTGATCCCCTTATTAATCAAGACGCCTTTGAATTCAGGCACAGAAAAGGCTTGACATTGGGCATCAGGAGGCCAGAGGAAAGGTATGCGGTACATTAAGGAGAGGGAGACACTACCTGGAGAACAGGATCTACAGGAAGAGATGAAAGTACCTGGAGATGACTGAGAATCAATGCCAAAGGAAACTGTGACTCTCTAAGCAGGTGATAATAGGCTTCTGTTGCCTCAATGGTGCGGACATTGGTGGCATCTCACAGGCAGCTAGGTGCCAATGCATCACCCAGGTGACAGATGTGGCCCACCTTCGTAACCTTGCCCGTCGCCTAAGGTGTGGTGATCCTCAGGTTAAATCACCACTGATCAGCTCTCCCACCTCCAAAGGGGAAAGCAGCCTATGGTCATCTAGGATTATGGCAACTTTACCTTTAGATGTCCTCTTCGCTGAGGCTGGACAACATATCAGAGTCACAATGGTAGAGCATCAGAGGCTCAGAGGGCACTAGGCCCATTTCCTACCTGGTCAGGTACTGCCCTTCAATACCTGCCTTTAAGGATCACTGTGGTGGTCTGGTACACTCCATAGCATGGCCCTCCAGAAAGGTGTGCATGGTTGAGGATGGACAGCTAAAAGGGGGAGATTCAGGAAGTAAGAGAGGATGAGAAATTGGAGGCAGAAGGAGATGCCAGTTAACAGGGATGTGGTCTTACTGCATGACAAGATTACCTCTTCCTGCCACCTTCTAGAAAGTGGATCTGCCTCCTCTTGAAGGTGCCAACCCTCTGACTCCCCTGAGACATTTGGCTTCCCTATGGTGCAGTAGAAGACTTTGGCACAAACTCCCTCCCTCAGCACAGACAGCAGCCTCAGTGTTGGCTGCTGTGGGTGTCTGAAACTGGCCTCCATTCCTGCCCTCACAAGCTTTAAATGGATAAGAAGCTTTCTCCACAATAATAAAGAGCTCACCCGCACGAAAATCTGAACTTGAATCGGGTTTTCCACTGGAGGCAGTGGGTTTCTGACAGAAATGCAGACCTAGCTCCTGTTTCTCACCTCCAGAGAGAAAAAAGGGCCTCTGGTCTCACCAGGCCTATTTTTCCTGCATAAAAAAGGTGAGGTCAATTAAGTGTTTGGCTTGGATTCTTGGAAAGTTGCAAGAAGGATACAACAGTTTGCAAAGAGATATTGATAGGTTAAGCAAGCGGGCAAAAAGTCAGCAAAAGGAGTATAATCTGGGGAAATGTGAAGTTGTTCATTTTGGAAGGGAGAACAAAGTAACAGAGTATTACTTAAATGGAGAAAAACTGCAGAAAGCTGCAACACGAAGGGCCTTGGGGGAACTTGTGCACGAAACACAGAAAGCTATTACACAGCTGCAGCAGGTAATCTAGAAGGCTAGTGGAATGTTGGCCCTTATTTCAAGGGAGGTTGGAGTATAAGAGTAGGGAAGTCTTGCTGCAACTGTACAAGATACTGGTGAGACCATATCTGGAGTATTGTGAGCAGTTTTGGTCCCCTTATTTATGGAAAGATATTATTTCATTGGATGCAGTTCAGAGGAGGTTCACTAGAATGAGCCCCGGTATGGAGGGATTAATAATAATAATAGCTTATTGTCACAGGTAGACTTCAATGAAGTTACTGTGAAAAGCCCCTAGTCGCCACATTACGGCGCCTGTTCAGGGAGGCCGGTACGGGAATTGAACCCACGTTGCTGCCTTGTTCTGTATTACAAGCCAGCTGTTTAGCCCACTGTGCTAAACCAGCCCCTGGATTGTCTTATGAGCAAAGATGAAAGAGGTTGGCTCACTACTCATTGGAATTTAGAAGAATGAGAGGTGATCTCTTTGAAACATATAAGAATCTCAAGGGGCTTGGCAGTGTAAATGCTGAGAGGATGTTTCCCTTCATGGGAGAGTCTTGGACCAGAGGGCATAATCTCAGAATAAAGGGGTGCCAATTTACGATTGCGATGAGAAGAAATTTCTTTTCTCAGAGGGTTGTGAGTCTTTGGAACACCTTGCCACAGAGAGCCGCGGGTTCAGAGTTCTTGTGTACATTTAAGGCTGAGATAGATAGGGATAGATTTGAGAATGATGTCTCCTCAGGGTTGTGAGTTTCTGCCATGGATCTGAACAGGCCAATTCTTGACCCGCAGATCTTTGAGCACATGGGGCAGGACGCCCCATGAGGTATTGAGATCAAGAGTGCATGATTCACTTTTCATTCCTTCTCTGCTGCCGTTCTGCATCCTCACTGAAACACTGCGATGACATTTCCTGGACATCCAAATCTTTCAAGCACAACCCGCAGAGCCTCACAATTTACTGAGTGAAATGTGTGAAATGTTTTGCTCAAGGAGCTGAAAGCAGTGAAGAGTTCCTGGTGTTGTTCTCAATGTTTTCTTTGGATTTTTCTGGCAACAAAGACCATGTCAGCGATTCCTCCAGAAGGCTAGAGCCGCACCTGTGTCTCTGGCAGAATTTCCTCAGGCACAGGAAGTAGGCGATTCAGGAGAATGGGTGTCAGGATTTTCCCTGCTATGGACAGGCGAGAAATACCTTGAAAGTTTCCACAGCTTGATTTATCTCCCTTCTCGAAGATTGTTACAATTGTGGTATTACTGAAGTTGGTAGTTCGGAGGGGGGGTTAGGTGGGGTGGGTGGGGGGGGGGGGGGGGGGGAGGGGGGTGGTGCAGCGTTGGGGGGGCGGATGGGGTGGATGGAATTATTTTTCCTTCCAAATCTTTGGGCTATGTGCCTGAAGTCATGATTGGATTGGATTGGATTTGTTTATTGTCACGTGTACCGAGGTACAGGGAAAAGTATTTTTCTGCGAGCAGCTCAACAGATCATTAAGTACATGAGAAGAAAAGGGAATAAAAGAAAATACATAATAGGGCAACACAACATATACAATGTAACTACATAAGCACTGGCATTGGATGAAGCATGCAGGGTGTAGTGTTAATGAAATCAGTCCATAAGAGGGTCATTTAGGAGTCTGGTGACAGTGGGGAAGAAGCTGTTTTTGAGTCTGTTCGTGCGTATTTTCAGACTTCTGTATCTCCTGCCCGATGGAAGAAGTTGGAAGAGTGAGTAAGCCGGGTGGGAGGGATCTTTGATTATACTGCCCGCTTTCCCCAGGCAGCGGGAGGTGTAGATGGAGTCAATGGATGGGAGGCAGGTTTGTGTGATGGACTGGGCGGTGTTCACGACTCTCTGAAGTTTCTTGCGGTCCTGGGCCGAGCAGTTGCCATACCAGGCTGTGATGCAGCCCGATAGGATGCTTTCTATGGTGCATCTGTAAAAGTTGGTAAGAGTCAATGTGGACATGCCAAATTTCCTTAGTTTCTTGAGGAAGTATAGGCGCTGTTGTGCTTTCTTGGTGGTAGCGTCGACGTGGGTGGACCAGGACAGATTTTTGGAGATGTGCACCCCTAGGAATTTGAAACTGCTAACCATCTCCACCTCGGCCCCGTTGATGCTGACAGGGGTATGTACAGTACTTTGCTTCCTGAAGTCAATTACCAGCTCTTTAGTTTTGCTGGCATTGAGGGAGAGATTGTTGTCGCTACACCACTCCACTAGGTTCTCTATCTCCCTCCTGTATTCGGACTCATCGTTATTCGAGATCCGGCCCACTATGGTCGTATCGTCAGCAAACTTGTAGATGGAGTTGGAACCAAGTTTTGCCACGCAGTCGTGTGTGTACAGGGAGTAGAGTAGGGGGCTAAGTACGCAGCCTTGCGGGGCGCCGGTGTTGAGGACTATTGTGGAGGAGGTGTTGTTGTTCATTCTTACTGATTGTGGTCTGTTGGTCAGAATATCGAGGATCCAGTTGCAGAGTGGGGAGCCGAGTCCTAGGTTTTGGAGCTTTGATATGAGCTTGGCTGGGATTATGGTGTTGAAGGCGGAGCTGTAGTCAATAAATAGGAGTCTAATGTAGGAGTCCTTGTTTTCGAGATGCTCTAGGGATGAGTGTAGGGCCAGGGAAATGGTGTCTGATGTGGACCGGTTGCAGCGGTATGCGAATTGCAGTGGATCAAGGCGTTCTGGGAGTATGGAGGTGATGCGCTTCATGATCAACCTCTCGAAGCACTTCATTACGACTGAAGTCAGGGCCACTGGTCGGTAGTCATTGAGGCACGTTGCCTGGTTCTTCTTTGGTACCGGTATGATGGTGGTCTTCTTGAAGCAGGTGGGGACCTCGGAGTGGAGTAGGGACAGGTTAAAGATGTCCGTGAATACCTCTGCCAGCTGGTCCGCGCAGGCTCTGAGTGCACGACCAGGGATCCCGTCTGGGCCCGTCGCCTTCCGAGGGTTCACTTTCAGGAAGGCCAATCTGACTTCGGAAGCTGTGATGGTGGGTATGGGTGAATTATGGGCTGCTGCGGCACTCGCCAGCGGATTGTTGGTTACCTGCTCGAACCGAGCATAGAATGCATTGAGTTCATCGGGGAGTGGTGCGCTGCTGCCAGAGAAACTGTTCGGCTTCGCTTTGTAGCCCGTTATGTTGTTTAGTCCTTGCCACAACCGCCGAGAATCTGTCTGTGACTCTAGCTTGGTTTGATATTCTCTCTTGGCATTCCGGATGACTTTGCGGAGGTCATACCTGGATTTCTTGTATAGGTCAGGGTCGTCTGCCTTGAACGCCTCAGATCTGTCCTTCAGTAGGGAGTCAATCTCGCGATTGAGCCATGGTTTCCGATTGGGGAATGCACGTACTGCTTTCTTTGGCACGCAGTCGTCCACACATTTGCTGATGAAGTCTGTGACGGTGGTGGCATACTCATTTAAGTTGGTCGCTGAGTCCTTAAATATGGACCAGTCCACTGTCTCTAAGCAGTCACGTGATGTGAGCAAAAGCCTACCAGCTTTGAAGACCTCAGCTGGAATACCATCAAGGCTGTTTTTCTTCCATTTGATTGTATGTTGCAGCTTTGCCATCATTGGTGCTACACCCATGGATTCTATCTCAGGTTACGGGGAGGTAGCCGGGAGAGTATCAGCTGCCGCAGTAGATTCACAACTGAGCAGTTGTTGAAAATGTTCTTTCCAGCATCAACGAATGGCATTGTCTTCCTTAAGAAGGTAAATACCATCCTGTGAGCGAAGGGCATATACACCCAGATACCTGTAAACATCCGCTGTATATAGAGTTAACTTTTGATAAATGCAGTTCCAGGAAAATTCAGATCCTGATGTACAATTGGGCTGACATGTTTATTCATTGCCAAGACAGACTCAGCAATTCAGACCTCTAATGCAAGCAAAAACTGCTCTCCAATTATGGATCATCGTTGCTCAGCGATACTAAATATAGTCATTTCACTAACTATTACCCTAGAGATGCTGGCATTTTTAGAAATCAAAGTATTTTTTGTGTAAAGTGCATGTTTATGTTCAATATTTTCTGGTTTTCCAGCTTCAGTTGAATTACTGAATGTGGTTTAATGGATTGTGCCACAATGTGGAACATTGCCCAGGTATGTCCTATTCACAAAAGGCAGGAAAAGTCCAGTCCAAACAATTATCACCTCATCAGTGACTTCAATCACCAGCAAAGTGATGCAAGAGGTCATCGACTGTGCTACCAAGCGGCAATTACTTACCAATAATCAGTCCACCAATGCGATCTGCCAGGGCAACTCAGCCCCAGGCCTTGGTTCAAACATACATTTCTGACATGTGGTGACAGTGATTGCCCTTGATATCAGGACAGCAATTGTGACACCAGTGTGGCATCTAGGAGCCCTAGCAAAATGAAGTCACTAAGAATTAGGGGAAGTGACCCCTCCCCCCACCCTACTGGTTGTTATCACACTAACACAAAGGAAGATGGTTGAAATAGTTGAAAGCCAATTATGTCAGTCCAGGAGTTCCTCGGGACAGTGTCCTAGGCCAAACCATCTTTAGCTGCTTCATTAATAATCTTCACTCCATCATAAAATCAGAACCGGGATGCTCACTGATGATTGCAAAGTATTAATTTCCATTCAGATAATGAAGATTTATGCTCACATACAGCAAGACCCTGTACAAAATTCAGGCATTGGTTGATAAGTGGCAAGTAATGCTCGTGCTATGCAAGTGCCAGGCAACGACCATCTCCAACAAGGGAAAATCTATGCAGCTTCTTCTTGCTATTCAGTGGCATTCCAATCGTTGAATCTCTTACCATCAACATCTCGGTGGTCACCATTGACCACCGCAACTAGACCAGACTCATAAATACTGTGGTTAGAAGGCTAACTCACCTCCTGACTGTCCAAAGTATATCCAATATCTAACAGGCACAAGCCAGCATATAATAGAACTTGTGTGGGTGAGTGCAGCTCCAACACTCACACATGACATCATCCAGAACAAAGCAACCCACTTGACTGGTACCCCAATGCAGAGTGGCTGCAGTGTGTACCATCAGCAAGATGCATTGCAGCATCACACTAAGTCTCCTGAATGGTACCTTTCAATCCTGCACCCTCTACCACCGAGAAGGACAAAGGACAGACTCATGGGCATACCTGCAAATTCCCCACCAAGCTGCACCATTCTGACTTGGAATTATATCACCATTCGTTCATTGTCAGTGGGTCAAAATCTTGGAGCTTTGTCATAAAGCATGGAGGGGTTACCTACATCAGATGAGCTCCAGTTGTTCAATAGGTGGTTCACCTCCACCTTCTGAATGGCAATTATGGAGAGAAAAGACAGCAACATCCACACCCTTATTTTGGTGTGAAGTTCATAGCAATCTTGATCTTTGTTTTTGGCCAAATACTTTCATATGTTTCAGGGTTTGGTTGAAGTAGGGATTATATTTCAGTCTCCTTTTACTATGATCAATAGGGGATTATTTTTGGATGTATTATAATATTGCTGCACAAGACAACCTGAGTAATTCTTACCCCGGAGTCAGCAGACAGGGGCAGGGAAAGGAAGAGGACTTGCACCATCTACTGGTGGGAAATAAAGCAAGCACAATGACACCTCTTGCACACTCCTATCGCTCTTGAATCTTAATACCTCCTGATTTCATTTAGCAGTATATAGTTTCTGAAATGGCATTTGAAGGAAAATGCTTTTAAACTTATTGTGATCATGAGAATATTTCTGAAAATATTTTTCAACCGGGTGCTGCCAGCCATTTGACCAAAAATGTTGAGGATGGAAAGTGTGTAAATTGCAGAGCGTGCACATTGCAAAGTGTATACATTGCAGAGTGTACACAGCAGAGTGTGAATATCGCCGAGCCAGTATGTATGTTGCAGAATGTGTATTTTGCAGTGTGCATATTGAAAAGTGTGGACATTGCAGCAGGTGCACATTTCAAGGGGCTGTTTTAGCACAGGGCTAAATTGCTGGCTACGAAGGCAGACCAGCAGCACGGTTCAATTCCCATACCAGCCTCCCCGAACAGGTGCTGGAATGTGGCGACTAGGGGCTTTTCACAGTAACTTCATTTGAAGCCTACTTGTGACAATAAGTGATTTTCATTTCATTTCAGAGTGTGTATATTTCAGAATGTGCATATTCCAGAATCTGCATATTGCAGAGTGTGTATATTGCAGTGATGTGTACATTGCAGAGTTGCAGAATGATGTGTATATTGCAGAGCGTGTATATTGCAGATTATGTATATTGCAGACTATGTATATTGCAGAGTGTGTATATATTGCAGAGTGATGTGTATTTTGCAGTGTGTACATTGCAGAGTATGCATATTGCAGAGTGATGGACATATTGCAGAGTGGTGTGTATATTGCAGAGTGATGTGTATACTGCGGAGTGTGTATATTTCAGAGTGTGTATATTTCAGAGTGTGCATATTGCAGAGTGTGCATATTGCAGAGTGTGCATATTGCAGAGCGCGTATATTGCAGACTATGCATATTGCAGAGTGTGTATATTGCAGTCTATATTGCAGTGTATGTATATTGCAGAATGTACATATTGCAGAGTGTGTATATTGCAGTCTATATTGCAGTGTATGTATATTTCAGAGTGTGTATATTTCAGAGTGTGTATATTGCAGAATGTGCATATTGCAGAGTATATATATTGCAGTGTGATGGGCATATTGCAGAGTGATGTGTATATTGCAGAGTGATGTGTATACTGCGGAGTGTGTATATTTCAGAGTGTATATTGCAGAGTGTGCATATTGCAGAGTATGTATATTGCAGTGTGTATATTGCAGAGCGTGTATATTGCAGAATGTGCATATTGCAGTCTATATTGCAGAGTGTGTATATGGCAGTGTGTATATTGCAGGGTGTGTATATTGCAGAGTATTGGGGTTGGTTTTCTCAGTTGGCTGGACAGGTGGGTTGTGATGCAAAGCAAGGCCAACAGCGGAGGTTCAATTCCTGTAATGGTTGAGGTTGTTCAAGAAGGCCCCATCTTTTCAACCTTGTCCCTCACTTGTGGTGTGGTGCTCCTCAAATTAAATCATCACCAGTCAGCTCTCCCCCTCAAAGGAGAAATTAGCCTATGGTCATCTGGGACTAAGGTGACTTTAGTTTAGATTGCAGAGTGTGCATATTTTAGATTGAGTATATTGCAAAGTATGCACATTGCAGAGTGTGTGTATTACAGAGTGTGTGTATTGCAGAGTGTGCAAAATGCAGATTGTGTATACTGCAGAGTATGTATACTGCAGAATGTGTATACTGCAGAGTGTGTACATTGCAGAGTGTGTACAATGCCAAGTATGTACATTGCCGAGTGTGTACATTGCAGAGTGAATGTGTACATTACAGTGGGCGGGATTCTCCACTCCCACGCCGAAGTGCCCACGCCGTCGTGAACGCCGTCGAGGTTCACGACGGCACGAAACGGCCCCTATCCCGACCGATTCAGGGCCCGATAATGGGCTAGGAGCGGGGCCGCGTCATCTACACGCGCCAGGCCTTGTCGCCGCGTAAAGGTGGCGCCGCATACATGACGCGGCCGGCGCTGCATAACTGGCATCACCCACGCATGCGTGGTTGCCGTCCTCTCCGAGTCCGCCCCGCAAGAAGATGGCGGACGGATCTCGCGGGGCCGCGGAAGGAAGGAGGTCCTCCTTCAGAGAGGACGGCCCAACGATCGGTGAGCACCGATCGCAGGCCATCCCGCATTTGAGGTACACCCCGGTGCAGGATCCCCCCCCCCCCCCCCCCCCCCCCCAGCATTCCCGCGCTGTTCCCAACGGCAGCGACCAGGTGTGGACGGCGCCGCGGGGAACTCGCCGTTTTGGCCTGGCTGCTCGGCCCATCCGGGCCTGAGAATAGCGGGGGTGCCGGAGAATCGCCATTTTGGGTGTCTCCGGCGATTCTCCGGCCTGCGGCCCGCGGAACTCGACGGGGCAATTCCCGCCGCTTGGGAGAATCGCGGGAGGGCGTCAGACCGGTGTCCTGGGAAATTTTGGCGGCCCAGGCGATTCTCCCAACCGGTGCGGGAGTGGAGAATCTCACCCAGTGTGTGCACAATATAGAGTGTATATATTGCAATTGCAGAGTGTGTACAATGTAGACTGTGCATACTGCTGAGTGTGTATATTTCTGTGTATGTGTATTGCAGAGTGTGCATATTGCAGAGCGTCATATTTCTCTGTGTATGTTGCAGAGTATGTAAATTGCAGTGTGTGTGTACATTGCAGAGTGTGTATATTGCAGTGTGAATGTGTACATTGTGGAGTGTGTATATTGCAGAGTGTGCATATTGCAGAATGTGTATATTGCAGAGAGTGTATATTTCAGAATGTGAATATTGTAGAGTGTGTATATTGCAGAGTGAGCTTTGCGCACAAGCAGTGAGAAAGAGTGCATATCTGTGTGAAACACACCACAGTGAATGTGGGTATCGGGAATTTGGAGCTGAGTGGGAGCTTATTGCACAGCGGAAAGAGGGGCTTTTTGCTTTTTCTCCTTCTAACTTTTAAATCTTCAGAGAGTGGTTTTGGCCTGCTGCAGCAGTAGAGGATACAAGGGACAGAGCTGATTGGTAAGTCGTGGATAAGGATGGATAAGTATTTACTACTTTTATCACTTCTAGTTTGAAAGGGCAGCAGGGTAACACAGTCGTTAGCACTGTTGCTTCACAGCTCCAGGGTCCCAAGCTCAATTCCCGGCTTGGGTCACTGTCTGTGTGGAGTCTGCACGTTCTCCCCGTGTCTGCGTGGGTTTCCTTCAGGTCCTCCGGTTTCCTCCCACAGTCCAAAGATGTGCAGGTTAGGTGGATTGGCCACGCTAAATTGCCCTTAATGTTCAAATAAGGTTAAATAGGGTTACGGGGATAGGGTGGAGATGTTGGTATAGGGTGGAGGTATTGGCTTAGGTAGGGTGCTCTTTCCAAGGGCTGGTGCAGACTCAATAGGCCGAATGGCCTCCTTCTGCACTGTAAATTCTACGATTCTCTATGATTCCAGGTGTTTTACTGGTTTATTGTTTGTAAGGGCTATATTTGGTCGTAGCGTGAACCAGGAAAGTAGGGCCATAGAGAATTGGATATCATCTCATATCAAGGTTTAATTTAAAGCGGTAAGTCATGGCAGGAGTGCTCAAAGCCATGGTTTGTTCCTTGTGCTCCATGTGGGAAGCCAAGAACATTTCCAGTGCCTGGGGCAGGTATGTGTGCAGGATGTGTTCCAGCTGAAGCTCCTGCAAGCCTGCATTTTGTAGCTGGAGTGTCAGTTGGAGTCACTGTGGAGCACCTGCAAAGCAGAGAGTACTGTGGAAAGCACATAGCAAGAGGTGGTCACACTATAGGCTCAGACTACTGATGCAGAAAGGGAATGGGTGACCACTAAGCAGAGCAGAGGACTAAGCGGGCAGTTCAGGAATCTCCTGTGGCCATTCCCCTGCAAAACAGCTGTACGACTTTGGATACCCTTGAGGGGAACAACCTCTCAGGGAAAGGTAGCAATAGCCGAATGTATTGTAGCACGATTGGTTCTTCTTGTTTTTAATCATTTACAGGATTTGGGCGTCGCTGGTTAGCATTTATTGCCCATCCCTTGTTGCCCTTCAGAAAGTGGTGGTTAGTTGCCTTCTTGAACTGCTGCAGTCCTTGAGGTGTAAGTACACCCACCGTGCTGTTAGGGAGGGAGTTCCAGGATTTTGCCCCAGCGACAGTGAAGGAGCGGCGATATATTTCCAAGTCAGGGTGGTGAGTGACATGGAGGGGAACTTCCAGGTAGTGGGTTTCCCAGGTATCTGCTGCTCTTGTCCTTCTAGATGATAGTGGTCGTGGGTTTGGAAGATGTCGTCCAAGGAACCTGTTATATTACTTGGAGTAATATATGTTACTCATTTGTTTATGCCAAAATGTACTTAACTTTGATGATGGTGAATACTCGAAGTCGTCCAGTGATAACAAATAATTTATTGAGTAACTAATCAATTAACTTGTGAGTTTGATTCTTCAATACTGTTACTAGTAATTAACTTAAACAAGATAGAATTTGATTAACTATGAATATTATACTTTGCACTCTGAGCTAACTATACTTCTGTTCTCCAGCCACAACACACTCGAAGAGAGCGGGAAAACAGATTGAGCTTGTATTTATACTCCCTGTTAGTGTTGCCTTCTAGTGATCTTCTGACTGTACTCACTACACATTAACCCTTCATGTATATACATGTACAGAGATCACGACAGAACCTTGGTGAGTTACTGCAGTGCATCTTGTAAATGGCACACTTGGCTGCCACTGTTCGTCAGTGGTGGAGGGTTTGAATGTTTGTGGAAGGAGTGGCAATCAATCGGGCTGCTTTGTCCTTGGTAGTGTCGAGCTTCTTGAGTGTTGTTGGAGATGCACTCAACCAGGCATGTGGAGAGTCACTCCTGACTTGTGCCTTGTAGATAGTGGACAGGCTTTGTGGGGTCAGGAGATGAATTACTCAACGTAGGTTTCCAAGTCTTTGACTTGCCCTGGTAGCTACAGTATTAATATGGATGGTCCAGTTCAGTTCCTGATCAATGGTAACCCCCAGGATATTGACTGTGGGGATTCAGCGATGGCAACACCATTGAATGTCAAGGGGAGATGGTTAGATCCTCTCGTAGGGGATGGTCATTGCCTGGCACTTGTGTGGTGCAAATGTAACTTGCCACTTATCAGTCCAAGCCTGGATATTGTCCAGGTCTTGCTGCATTTGCACATGGACTGTTTCATTGTCTGAGGAGTCGCGAATGGTGCTGAACATTGGGCAGTCATCCGCAAACATCCCCACTTCTGACATTATGATGGAAGGAAGGTCATTGATGAAGCAGCTGAAGATGGTTGAGCCTAGGACACTACCCTGAGGAAGAGGGGAGGAGTAAAAAGTGTAGGAATGTAATACTTACAGCTTATTCAATTGTAAGGGGAATAGATAGGCATTTCTGTGGCCGTAAATGAGACTCCAGCATGGTATGTTGCCTCCCTTGTGCTAGACTCAAGGATGTCTTTGAGCGTTACAAGACATTTTGGAGGGGGAGGGCGAACAGCCAGTGGTCAAGGTGCACATCGGTACAAATGGCGTAGGTCAAAAAAATGGATGAGCAGAATACAGGGAGTTAGGAAGAAAGTTCAGAAGTAGGATCTCAAAGGTCGTAATCTCAGGATTACTACCAATGCCACATGCTGGGCAGAGAAGAAATAGCAGTATATATCTGATGAACACATGGTTGAAGAGATGGTGTGAGGCAGAGAGTTTCAGATTCCTGGAGCATAGGGACCGGTTCTGGGGCAGGTGAGACCAGAACATACTGGACGGGTTACACCTGAACAGGTCCAGGACTGATGTCCTCGGGGGAGTATTTGCTACAGTGTTTGTGGGGGTGAGGGGTTAAACTAAAATGGCAGGGGGTTGGGAACCTACGCAAGGAATCAGAGGAGGGGGAATCAAGGGCAAAAACAAAAGACAGAAAGAGGAACAAGAAAAGTGACAGGCAGAGAAACCAAGAGCCAGATGCAAACAGGACCACAGTGAAAACTGATGAGAACGGGATAAGTAATGTTAAAAAGACAAACCTAAAGGTTTGTGCCTGAATGCGTGGAGCATTGCAATAAAGTGGATGAATCAATCGCGCAAATAGATGTAAATAGGTATGATTTAGCCAAAGTTGTGGAGACATGGCTACAGGGTGACCAGGGATAGAAATTGAACATCCAATGGTATTCAGTATTTAGGTAGGGCAGACAAAAAGGGAAATGCGGAGGAGTTGCATTGGTGGTTAATGTGGAAATTAATGCAATAGCGAGGAAGAATATTCGCTCCGACGATGTGTAATTTGTATGGGTAGAGATGAAAAACACCAATGAATAAAAACACCATTAGTGCGGTTGCATTCAGGCTCCCAAACTGATATTGGGGATGGGATATCACAGTAAATTAGAAGTGCATGCTAGAAAGAAACATCTGTAATTATGGGTGATTTTTGTCCACAAATAGATTGAGCAAATAAAATCAGTAACATTACCATAGAGGAGGAATCCCTGGAGTGTGTACAGGATGGGTTTCTGGAGCAATACTTTGAGGAACTAAGTAGAGAATAGGCCATCCTAGACTGGCTATTGTGTAATGAAAAAGGAATAATTGGTGATCTAGTTGTGCTCATCCCTTGGGGACAAGTGACATGATATGATAGAATTCAAGACGGAGAGTGATGCATCTGATTCTGAGACTAGTGTTCAGAATTAAAATAAAGGAAACTATGATGGTATGAGGCACGAGTTGGCTATGATTGATTGGGGAATGTTACTTAAAGGGATGATAGGTGGATAGGCAATGGCAAACATTCAAAGAGCGCAAGGGTGAACTGCAACAATTGTTCATTTCTGTCTGGTACAAAAATAATATGGGAAAGGTGACCAAACCATGGCTTACAAAGGAAATTAGAGATAATGAGCACAATTTTCTCACCGCGCAGTGCCCGGTATGGGAGAGGCCAAACACAGGTTTCGCACCGGGCGGCGAGTATTACGTGATGCACCTGACCCGGGGGTGGGCTGAAAGGTAGGGGGGCCTTAAGGCCGAGGGGGGAGGGGGGGGCTCTCAACATCCCCATAGCTGGGTATGCTCACTTGGGAGGGAGGGGATGCCCAAATGCCTATGAGAACGGATGTGTGTGGAGTTGGGTCACCCTCATGCTTGAGTGGTATGGGGGGGCAGGGTGGGGTGGGTGGTGGACAGTAAATAATTCCGGCCTACATCTGGGTGAATATCAATCTGGTTCGCGCCCAAACACCTGGCGTAAATCATCCTCTGAAACTCACTGAAAATGACACTTAGGGCGCAATTCAGTGACTCCGTTGCACCCGGCGAAGATTCAGGTGCAACGAGTGAATTGTGCGCAAGCCCCGAATTGTGCTCCACGCCGGGTGCTGGTCAGATCGCGAGCCACTTGACTCGCTCCGCCCAGCGCGATCTGGATCTCTCTCAGTCTCGCTGGGTGAGATCCAGATCTGAATATTTAAATGAACCTAATGGCTCATTTAAACAATCAGATTCACCCAGTACCTGGGACTCAACGGCCGCACCTGCGAGACCTCGCAACCTGGGCACCCTGGTACTGCCACCCAGGCACCCTGGAAGTGCATGGGTGCCTAGGTGGCTCTAAGGGAGCCAGGATGCCAGACTGGCAGTGCCACAGTGCCCAGGTGGCAGTTTGGCACTGCCAGGGGACAGGCGCGAGGGGGCCTGGCAAAATTGATGGGGGTTCCCTGCAGCCTCCTCAAGGTTGGGAGGGAGTAAGGGGGGAGGGGGGGGGTGGTGGTAAGAAAAGTGGAGAGCTCTGAAAGGGGGAAGATCAGGGTAGCCGGACAAAATGACACCCCTATCTGCAAAGACCTTTTCCTTTCTCAAGGGGAACAAAGAAATTGCTGACCAACTAGATACATACTTTGGCTCTGTCTTCACAAGGGAGGACACAAATAATGTACCAGAAACGTTGGGGAATACAGGGTTTAGTGAGAGGGAAATGGTGTTGGGGAGATTGATGGCATTGAAGGCCAATAAATCCCCAGGGCCTGATAATCTACATTCCAGAGTAAATCAGGAAGTGGCCCTAGAATTAGTGGATGCAATGGTGGTCATCTTGCAGGATTCTTTAGACTCTGGAACAGTTCCTACAGATTGGAGGGGAGCTAATATCATGACACTATTTAAAAAGGAAAGTAGAATAAAAGAAGGGAATTATAAACCAGTTAGCCTGACATCGGTAGTGGGGAAAATGCTAGAGTCCATTATAAAAGATTTAATAGCAGAGCACGAGGAAAATAGTGGCAGGATTGGACAGAGTGAGTATGGATTTATGAAATCATGCTTGACAAATCTGCTGGAATTCATGAATGTAACTGCTAGAGTTCATGAGGGGGGGCCAATGGATGTTGTTTGGACTTTCAGCAGACTTTCGACAAGGTCCCACATAAGAGATTAGCGTGTCAAATTAAAGCGTGGGATTGGGGGCAATGTCTTGTGATGGTTGGAAATCTGGATGGCAGAGAGGAAACAATGAACCTGATTGTCTGGCCTCCTCTTGTGTTTCTTGGTGGTGGGAGGTGACCCACTGTTGGCTGGAAGGGAGATCTTTTTTCCCATTTCCCATTGAATCCACCCCACACTGCTAGGAACCCCAATACAGAGGTGCGCTATCAGAAGATCTCGTTGATGTGAACAGCCAGAAGATCTCACTATTTCTGAACAGCAGGCAGTGACTAATGGGGTACCACAGGGATCAGTGCTGGGATCCCAGCTAGTCACAATATATAGTAATGATTTAGATGAGGGAATTAAATGTAATATCTCAATATTTGCAGGTGACACAAAGCCTGAGGGAGGGTGAGCTGTGAGGAGAATGCAGAGATGCTTCAGTGTGATTTGGACAAGTTGAGTGAATGGGCAAATGCATGGCAGATGCTGTTTAATGTGGATAAATGTGAGGTTATCTAATTCATGAATAAGGCACATTATTATCTGAATGGCTAGAGATTGAGAGGGGAATGTGCAATGAGAGCTGGGTGTTCTCGAGCACCAGTTGCTGAAAGTAAGAATGCAGGTGCAGCAGGTGGTGAAGAAGGCAATCGATATGTTGGCCTTCATAAGGAGAGGATCCGAGTGCAGGAACAGGAATGTCTTGCTGCAATCATACAGGACCTTGCCGAAGCCACACCTGGAATATGGTGCACAGTTTTGGTCTCCTTATCCAAGGACGGGGGCTCTTGCTATGGAGAGAGTGCAGCAAAGGTTCCGACTGATTCCTGGCATTTGAGGATAAATTGACTCAATTACGATTATATTCGCTGGTGTTTAGATGAATCAGGGGGGATCTCATAGAAACCTATAACATTCTAACAGGACTAGACAGAGTAGATGCAGGAAGAATGTTCCCAATGGCAGGTACCCATTACCAAGGGTCACAGTCTGAGGATACGGGGTAGACAAGACTGAGGTGCAAAAAATCCTTTTAAAACCTCACCTACATCTTCTGGCTCCACACACAGATTGTCATTTTGGTCCCTAATGGGCCCTGCCTTTTCCCTGGTTACCCTCTTGCCCTAAATCGACTGCTTGAGCAGTGCTAATGGATTATTTTGACATGTGTGCAACCAGTGCGAAGTTTTCACCCAATAACATTGTGTTGCATGAATTCATCCATTGGAAAATTGAGACAAACTTCAGAATTACATTTTACAGACTGTAACTACCAATTGAAAAAAAGACCTCCAACTAATTTTTGAAAAAGAAGTGATGGTGCCTGCAGTAAGGATGACCCAGTAACTTTCAATCTCCGGGTGGTCATATCTGGGAAGTATCCCAGAAGATGTTGCTGGAGGACAACCCTCCACCACCTCACACAACAATGGTCCCCATGCAAGGACTGTGCGGGAATTACCTCTGAAATTCACATTTCCGATGCACAATTACTCTGCTCCTGGAACTGTTCAACACTCGGATTTCAATCAGACTTTGGATGGTTCTGACTCTTTTAACAGAATAATTACTCAGGAAAAGGTGGAAGGATTAAAACCACTTCCAACTCCGAATTAACTATACCATTGACCCCTCCACACCACCCTGACCCCCAATGGGATCCCCTAACTAGACCACCCACTAAACTGGACCTCCCTCCCACATTCCAACCCACCTAACTACCCTCCGCGCAACTGCCTCCATGTGTCCCCCCACACTCTTGGTATCCTCACCAAACCCTGACTAACCTCCTTTCCCTCTAACTATCCCACCCCGACGCCACATATCCTTCCCAACCCATCTTGCCTCTCTTGACCCATACTACATCCCTCAACCCATCCAACCCCCCCACCCTTGTCCCATCCTACTGCCCACTCCCATGCCTGCCAACAACCACTCTACCCCTCACCCACTTACCTTACACACTTACCTTCTCCCAGGCTTCTCAAAGAGGTTGGGACCTTCAAATATACCTGCCTTATGGCAGCTGGTGCCATTAAAAGGGGTGTGACTTCACATCCCCCAACACTGTTGCCCTTTTAGTGATAGACAGCATAATTTTGTTTATTATTGAAGGGGAGGTTGTGTCTCACTAACTTGATCGGGTTTTTTGAGGAATTGATAAATGATTGATAAAGGAAGGGCAGTGGATATTGTCGACATGGACCTCAGTAAAGCCTGTGACAAGGTCCTTCAAGGCAGACTGGTACAAATGGTGAAGGCACATGGAATCAAAGGTGACCTGGCAAGATGGATGCAGAACTGGCTCGGTCATCGAAGACAGAGGGTAGCAGTGGACTGGTGCTTTTCTGAATGGGAGGCTGTGAATAGTGGTGTTCCGCAGAGGTCAGTGCTGAGACTTTTGTTGCTTGCAGTATATAGAAATGATTTGGAGGAAAATGTACATGGTCTGATTAGTAAGTTTGCAGACGACAAACGTTGGTGAGTTGCGGATAGTAATGAGGATTGTCAGAGGATACAACAGCTGGAGACATGGGCGGAGAAATGACAGATGGAGTTTATGCCGGACAAATGTTTTTGAAGGTCTAAAACAGGTGGGAATTGCACAGTAAATGGCAGAACCCTTAGGAGTATTGACAGGCAGAGAGATCTGGGCGTACAGGTCCACAGATCACCAAAAGTGGCAACGCAGGTGGATAAGGCAGTCAAAAAGGCATTCAACATGCTTGCCTTCATTGGTCAGGGCACTGAGTATAAAAATTGGCAAGTTATGCTGCAGCTGTGCAGAACCTTACTTAAGTCACACTTGGATATTGCGTACAATTCTGGTCGCCACGCTACCAGCAGGATGTGGAAGCTTTGGAGATGGTGCAGAAGACAGGATACTGCCTGGCCTGGAGGGTATTAGCTATGAGCAGAGGTTGGATAAACTCGGATTGTTTTCACTGGAATGACAGAGGTTGAGGGGCGACCTAATAGAGGTTTATAAAATTATGAGAGGCATGAACAGAGTGGAAAAGTCAATTACACGGGGACATAGGTTTAAGGTGCGAGGGGCAAAGTTTAGAGGAGATGTGCGAGGGAGGTTTTCTTACACAGAGGATGGTGAGTGCCTGGAACACGCTGCTATGGGTGGTGGTGGAAGTAGATGCGATTGCTGCATTTGAGGCATCTTGACGAATACATGAAAAGGAAGTGCAGAAGGTTTTAGGTTAGACGGGCAGCATGATCGGCGCAGGCTTGGAGCGCCGAAGGGTCTGTTCCTGTGCTGTACTGTCCTTTGTTATTTGCTCTAAAGGGACTTGAGAACCAGCTGCATTGAATGTATCTCACCAGGCCCGAGTCGGAGGTGCAGGCGAGGAACGTGCAACCCCCGACTAAGGTAAATAAAACGGAGTGAAGTCGCAAAGTGACTGTGGCCCCCGGATCCCGTTGAGCACAGGTTATAGTAAGATGTGTTTGAGAGAGATGGGTATTCAGAGTTAAATAATGTGGGAAAGCATAGCTAAAAGTGTAATGATAGCAAATAAACATCCAGAGAAGTTATGGTAAAAGCTGATCTTGAAGTGGTATTTACATTAACAACTCGTTGTCACCACCTAGTGGTGACTAGCACCTGCTGCCTGAAGCCGAGTCTGTATCTAGCAGGCTGGGGTTTTACACGACAACTTTTTCTTTCATCAGTGTTACCTTGTCTGAAGTGTAGTGTAAATGCCATTTACAAAGCAACAATATGTATCAGTATATTTATCTTTAGTCCTGCTGTGTGTACATTAACAAAAGTTAGATTACAATGACAATTTGCTAACATGATATGATGTGGATGTCACTAGCTAGGCCTGTATTTATTGCCCATCCCTAATTGCCATTGAGAAGATGGTGGTGCGCTGCCTTCTTGAACCACTGCAGTCCCCGAGGTATAGGTACATCCATAGTGCTGTTAGGGAGGGAGTTCCATGTTTTGACCCAGTGACTATGACATATTTCCAAGTCAGGACGGTGAGTGGCTTGGAGAGAACCTGTAGGTGGTTGTGTCCCCAGGTATCTGATGCCCTTGTCCATCTAGGTGGTAGAGTTTGTGTTTGGAAGATGTTTTCAAGGTTGCCTTGGTGAGTTGCTGCAGTGCATCTTGGAGATGCTACACTGCTTCTACTATGCGTCAGTGGTGGAGGGAGTGAATGTGGAAGAGGTGCCAATCAAGTGGGCTGCTTTGTCCTAAATGGTCTCGAGCTTCTTGAGTGTTGTTGGAGCTGCACCCAACCAGGCAAGTGGGGAGTGTTCCATTACGCTCCTTATTTGTGCCTTGTAGATGGAGAACAGACTTTGGGGAGTTAATTACTCACCATAGAATTTCAAGCCTCTGACCTCTTGAAGCCACATGCTCTTACCTACCCTGATCCTATTGGCTGAGGACAATTGGTTACGTCCTTGAGGAATATGAGCTCCCCCAATGAGGGGGATGGGGGAGGTGGGGCAATCATTAGCAGCGCAGCTGTATAAATAGAGCTGGCCAGTGTAGTACCGACTAGAGAGGGAACCACTACTGAACCGCTGGCACTGTGTACATATTGTGGTAAATAAAGTTACTCTCTGTTTGACTCTACAAACCCATGCTGGATTCTTTATGACCCCCACAAAACCACAGTATTTATATGGTTAGTCCAGTTCAGTTTCTGGTTAATGCTAACCCCAGGATGGTGACAGTGGGGGTTTAAGTGATGGTAATGCCATTGTATTAGTGCTGCCATAATCTGAACAGCCTTGATTACTTCCAGGAGGTGTCAGTAATAGATCCATGATAGCACGCTGAATCAGAAGACTATGGGTTCAAGTCCCACTCCAGAGACTTCAGTCCAAAGTCCCTGTTGGAAATGCTGTCTTTCAATTCAGAGGTTATGAAGAGCTGTCTCCCCTCTTAGATGCGCTTCAAAGATTCTATTCCATATTTTGAAGAGGATTGGGAAGTTTTGCCCAGTACCCAGGCCAACAGTTATCGTAACATTACGAAAGAGAAAAATATGTATCTGGTCAAAATCCCGCGAACCAGCCTCCCATCCATTGACTCTATCTACACCTCCTGCTGCCTTGGGAAAGCGAGTAGCATAATCAAAGACCCCTCCCACCGGGTTATTCTCTCTTCCAACCCCTTCCATTGGGCAGGAGACACAAGTCTGAGAACAGGCACTAGCAGATTCAAAAACAGTCTATTTCTCTCTGTTACCAGACTCCTGAATGACCCTCTTATGGACTGAACTGATCTCTCCACACATCTTCTCTGCTGTTGTTAGCACAATACTCCGTATGCTTCACCCGATGTCTGTGTCAATGTATTTACATTGTGTATCTATCGAATGTCCCATGTTTTTTCATGCATAGAGCAATCTGCCTGGACTCTACGCAGAACAATAGAATAACTCTAAATCTAAATCCAATCATATTGCTCTTTGTAGGGACTTAATTGTGCCCAATTTGGCTTCTGTCTTTCTGCATTATATCACAAGACTACACTTCACAATGGGCTGTAAAGCACTTTGAGACATGAATTTGTGAAAGGCAGCACTAAAATGTAAATCTTCTGTAGTATCCCACACTGGCCTACGGGGTGGGAATGCTCGTCTTCCTCGTGCTCCTTGTGGAGTATGAGCTCCCCCGTGGGATATCTCTATTACCCAGTGTATATAAGGTCAGCCTGTAAGGCACCGACCAAGGGAGTATCCATTAGGGGTTTACTTGGGAGTGTAAATATATTGCGTGTAAATAAAACTTTGTTCTTATTTTGACTCGGTTTGGACTCCCGCGTCCTTATTAAATCTTCCTTTCTAATCGAGTCACATTCGAACACCAGAGGACATGCGTTTCTTTCATTCAAGATAGAGATGGATAATTTTTCAGATTTTGATGGCATCAAGGGATATGGGGGGAAAGCAGGAATATGGCATTGAGAGCGAGGATAAGCCATGATCATATTGAATGGCAGAGCAAGCTCGAAGGGCCGAATGGCCTCTCCTGCTAATTTTGATGTTTCTTATGCCTGGTGAGCTGGGAACACATCTTGCAAAATTCCCACTTCATCCCAATGGCTCATATTAAAGTCTCCAAATCTAAACCTCTTGGGCAGATCCCTCATCTCTATTGGGTTGGCTAACCTTAGCCAGGCTCTGTCCCCTTTCCATGAAGTCAGGCCCCTGAAACTCCTGCAGCTGCTGCAGGTTAGGGAAGGGAGCTGTTACATACCAAGTGTCACTGGGTAAGGACAGAATCACTCTCGCCTCTGATGGCCGAATAAGTTATTGGTAGTCAGCATCAAGACTCACACAAGAATAGAGGTATCTTGGAAAATATTGCCAGTGGAAGCATTCCTCCATCAATGCCTTCAGGAAATTCATTTGTGAAAAGAATTAGGCATGAGAATTGGAGAGAAAAAGAAAAGCCGAGGAGAGGTGGACTTTGTTATTTACAGGGATGTGGAGAAGCTGCAGGGGAGCAGGATAACAGATCTAAAGCCCAGAAAGCTCAGGGTCGCGAGATCCAGTCAATATTAAGAGCAGGATCTCATGGAGGCAGGGGGTCAGACAGGAAGCTTGGGGTCAGAGCTTGCTGGGCAATTAGGCACTGTGCACTTCAGGAGAGGCTGCAAGTGGTAGAGGGGCAGTGAATACCTCCTTGAAGGGCCACATGTTTGGGGGTTGGAGGGTGGAGCATTCCTGCTGCTCCTGGCCCATAAGGAGTGCTTTAAAAAGCACAAACCTGCTGCAGCTAAGAACTCCCACCTTGTCAAGGATGTGCTGGCCTTGGAAAGGGTCCAGAGCAGGTTCACAGGAATGATCCCTGGAATGAAGAACTTGTCGTATGAGGAACGTTTGAGGACTCTGGGTCTGTACTCGTTGGAGTTTAGAAGGATGAGAGGGGATCTTATTGAAACTTACAAGATACTGCGAGGCCTGGAGAGAGTGGACGTGGAGAGGATGTTTCCACTTGTAGGAAAAACTAGAACAAGAGGACACCATCTCAGACTAAAGGGACGATCCTTTAAAACAGATGAGGAGGAATTTCTTCAGCCAGAGGGTGGTGAATCTGTGGAACTCTTTGCCGCAGAAGGCTGTGGAGGACAAATCACTGAGTGTCTTTAAAACAGAGATAGATAGGTTCTTGATTAATAAGGGGATCAGGGCTTATGGGGAGAAGGCAGGAGAATGGGGATGAGAAAATATCAGCCATGATTGAATGGCGGAGCAGACTCGATGGGCCGAGTGGCCTAATTCTGCTTCTATGTCTTATGGTCTTATGGTCACTGCTGAGAGCTCTGAAAATCATAGCCATTAAACTTAAATGATGTCAACTGCATTGCCAGACATTTTGTGATTCTGATGAAACCGCACAGGCGTCAGAAGTGTTCCTCTGTCCAGAGATGCTACCTGATCTATATTTTCTATTTTTATTTCAGATTTATAACATCCACAAAGTTTGCTTTTGTGGGAACCTGGTTTAATTATAATGTGATTATAATCCTACCTCTCTGTGGCCGAACGGCCACCAAAGATGGCCTTCTGCAATGGATGCTGGGAAAATTAGCCAAGTACAAGAACAAGCAGGCTGCAGTCTGAATGAATGTTGATGAGCAGGCTGCAGCCTGGACATTGCAATACACAGGAAAAAGGCCATCTCCAGGCCATCCCAGGGACAATAGAACAACCCTGTCAATCATGAATGTCTACCAGACACAGCGGTACCTATATTCTTTATATGGAAGGGCCTATGTTCCCCTAACACTTGCAGGCATGGCTGGTGAGTGCACACCCCAAAATCGGTTTGGCAGCCCCTGATTGGACTTAATCGATCAGGGTGATCAATCCCTGATCACCTGATTGGCAATGACCCAGGGACCACCCAAAAGGGCGCGAAACCCAGGAAGGTTAAAAGGTGCCACACCACCTTAGAATCTCTCTCTGCAGCAGCCAGCAAAAGGAACACAACAATGGTGACCTCCACCACCAGGAGGCCCATTGCATCACCAGTAGAAGGAACCAGAGCCAGAGGATCAGACCAGACCGAGGACCAAACATCGAGGACGATAGAAACCAACTCATGGATAAAGGCCAAAATCTGTTTGGGTACTTGTCAGTCACTCAAAGTTTAAGTCAAGGTTTGGTATTGCACTTTAGCATTCTGTAGAATAACTTAGACTGATAGTGTCATTGCCGTTAATATTGTGTGTGTCAATAAAGACTATTGATTCAAAACAACGTCTTCTCACAGTCATTTGTTCACCGCATACGGGTTAAAGACACACACTGTGCGCAACATCTCCAAGATGGAACAAGATGTGCAAGTTATGTGGATTGGGTGGGGTTACAGGGACAGGGTGGGGGATGGGGCTAGGTAGGGTGCTCTTTTGGAGGGTCGGTGCAGACTCGATGGGCCGAATAGCCTCCATCTGCACTGTCAGAATTCTTTGAATTCTATGTCTCACAACCCACCAGTGTATAGATGGCAGCAAAAGGGTTGGGGGGTCTGCTGGTGGTCCTGGATGCAAGTTCGATAATTTTTCATTTTTAACCTCCACCCACTCTCGCCCCACCCCAATCTGCTCTACTCAGCATGGAGGGATTAATATCAAGTCCATTGTAGTTGCAAATGCACGGACATACTGCAGCAGGGAGTAACAGGGAGGGATCTATTCCTCCAATTGCCTTCTCTCATGGAGAGAGTAACACCACCACCTGCTGGTCACAGTTGAAACTTTGCAATTTTATTTTTGATCAATTCCAGTTTCTTTTCAGGCTATTGTAGGGTGGAACACATTGGGCGGGATTCTCCAATAATGGGGCTATGTCCCCACTCCAGCGTCAAAACGCGGGCGTTTCACTCTGGACTTTCCTGAGCTCTGGCTGCCAATACAGGGCCCTGCACTTCCGGTCAGGAGTCCGCACATGCGCACCACAGCGGCTTTCGCGACATGGCGGATTCACACTGGCCAACCACGCCCACATGTTCTGGTCTTGCCCCAGACTTGCGGGGTACTGGACAGCCTTCTTCGAGACAATGTCCAAAGTGCAGGGACAATAGCTAGGTAGCCAAGAATCAGGGGAAAGGAGCAAAAGCATGAGAGGGAGAGATAGACCGGGGAGGGGGGACAGCTAAACCTAAGAGGAAAGAAAGACGAACGGCAGGAGTGGTGGGGGGGGGGGGGCGGTTAGAGGGAAGAGACAGGGAACAAGAGAGGAGAACCAGGGAGGTGGGGGGGAGGCAGGGAAATGAGAGCCGGAAGGAAGGCATGGGATACAATAACGAACATGGCATCTCCAGGAGCAGGGAACGAGGAGAATAAAGATGAAAGACGGGAGGAACGGCAGAAGCGGAGGTGAGTGCGAGACGGCAGCGAGATCCGTCCGGGAGAAGCAAGCGACAACGCCAACACCAAACCCATTCGAATATTGCCCTCTGTAATTGTTTCTCCGGCACCCGAATGTATATTTACCTCCCCAGTCTCCAGCCCCCCCCCACTTCCCCCCCACAAACAGTCGCCTACATATGTGTTGTGAATTATTTTGCCAGGTGTACAGAGTTGCTGCTGTTGAGCTGGTGCACAATACCCTTCCCTTCTACATATGTGTGTGTATATATATATATGTTTCGTATCCTGTGTACATAACGGTAAATGTACTTTGTTCAAAAACCCAATAAAAAACATTTATAAAAAAAAAGAACCATGCCGTCAGGAACTTGGCCAGTTTTCGTCGGAGAATAGCCACGGGGACCTCTGTCAATGGCCCCCCCTACCCGCCACGTAGGCCGCACGATTCGCGGGATTCTCAGAGCCTCCACACCGTAATTGCGATCGGCGCAGGGGCGGAGGATTGGCCCAAAATCCAGTCTTACGCCGTTCCCGCGATTCTCCGGTCCGAACACAATTACGGTGCGGAGGCTCAGAAAATCCCGCCCCTGATTTTAAAAGCCAGGACTTGTCAATCCCTACACCACGGTGGGTTTACCGACAGTGGCACAGGCGAGACACACAAAATGCCCGAGGCATTGGCGGGACCGAAATACCCCACTGGCTGCCCAATGGCGAGTCACCTCCGCCTGGGGTGAGCGCGGGGTGGGGGGGGGATTGGAAAATACTGCCCTCTAGTCTATGGAACCATTCCTCAGAATTTTAACCAATTTAGTTTTGCTATCATTCTGGTCAAACTCCACTGCACCTCCTCCAAGTTCAGTATGGTCTTCACGATTTGCAACCCCCAGAATTGAATGCAGTGTTCTGAGCAGAATGTAACTCTGACATAACCTTCATACCTTTTTCCAACGTGCTTGAGATAAAGGCCATCACGCCATTGACAGTTCAAAATACTTTTTTATGCTTGTCTAATAGCAGTGGCTGATTTAGCACAGTGGGTTAAACAGCTGGCTTGTAATGCAGAATAATGCCAGCTGCGCAGGTTCAATTCCTTTACCGGCCTCCCCGAACAGGCGCTGGAATGTGGCGACGAGGGGCTTTTCATCATTGAAGCCCACTTGTGATAATAGGCTATTATTATTATTTTAGATCTGAAATGGCGTATGTTGAAGAGCACGTCATATTCCCATTGGTGGCACCGATTACAGCACTCCTGCCCACACTAGTAAATTAAAATGCCTCTCATGAACAAAATGTCAGCCGGAAGATGGAGTGGAAATTTGTCCTTTGGAACGATTTGTGTACCAAATTAAAAAGTCAAAGTTAACATTTTGAAATGTCAAACTTCATTGAAGTTGTCAGTTTAGGCGGTGACTATGGTTTATGCATAGCAGCCTCAGGACCCAGACTCACCGCGTCCAGATAATTAGTTGACATTCTCACTGTTTAATTTCACAGATATAAAATATCAAGATAGGTGAATCAAGGTAATCCCAGAATTTGGTTAACCCTGTGCTATCATCAAAGGTACATTTTGAAGGTATGAACAAATTTAGCAATGGAAGGAAGCTCAGTTATTGGGCTCCCGTGTGGGTTTCTCAGGACAGTTCCTGTGCTGGAATGAGGGGGTTGTGTTTTTAGGTTTTATGAACAGCAGTAATTGGATTTTGGACTTTCTTCCTGCACACTGTTCATAGAGCAGGAGCCCAGTACTTCCTGTGATAGAACATTGGACTTATTCTTAACCATTCAACTGCAATCCTTCTCAATGATACATCGGATCTTACGGCATAGAAGTCGACATAGTACAAAGATGTCCAGGTTAGGCAGATTGGCCAAGCTAAATTGCCTCTTCGTGTCCAAAAGATTAGGTGGGGTTATGGGGTGGGGGCATGGGCCTAGGTAGGGTGCTCTTCCCAAGGGTCGGTGCAGACTCAATGGGCCAAAAGGTCCCTTCTGCACTGTAGGGATCCTATGATTCTATGATAGAAGGAAGTCAAAAGGACCATTCTTCTCGCATCAGCTGCTTGAAAGAGATATCCAATTAGCTCCACTCCCCCCCTTTACCCCCTCATCCCATGATTATTTTCATACCAAGTAGATACCCAATTCCAATCGGAAAGTTAATAGTGAATGAGCTTCCAGCACCCTTTTAGGGAATGCATTGCAGAGCATAACAATACACTATGTTACAAGTCCCATCTGAATCTTGTTTGTTTTAATCCATGCCCTTGAGTTGCCGATCCTTCAGTCAGTGGAAATATTTTCTTCTCGTTTAATTTATCAAAATCCTTCAATGTTTGTTCACTTTCTCTAAAGATCTAATTGTTTACTGAATAGTGAGGTCTGTTCTCATGTGTCGGTGCAGATGTGAGAAATTCTCTTCTTAACATAGGAACTTGGAATGACTACCGACCTGTATAACTAGTGGGTTGGCAGTTCAGAACCTGAGTATTGCTGAAAAAAAGGACACATATTGTGGAAGCTTTATGTCGTGCACTCATCAGGACAAGTCACAAGAATACCAAATGTAATGGGAACAATCATTCCACAGAATTGTTACAGTGCAGAAGGAAGCCATTTGGCCTGTCGTCTATGTATTTGCTCTCCCAATGAGCATTAGGATGTATTGTCATTCCCCTGCCTTTTCCCCATGCCCCAGCACATTGTTTCCATTCAAATAATCACCTGTTGCCCCCTTGAATGCCTTGATTGAACCTGCCTCGATTGAACCTGCCTCCACCACACTTCCAGGCAGTGCATTTCAGACCCAAACCACTCATTGTGTGAAAAAACGTTTTCTCACATCACATGTGCTTCTTTTGCAAATCACTTTAAATCTGTACTCTCTCATTCTGGATCTGTTTTCGAGTGGGAACAGCTTCTCCCTGTCTATGCTGTTCCCTGATGGTTGTGAACACTTCTGTCAAACCTCCTCTTCTAAAAGGAGAACAATCCCAACCTCTCCAATCTATCCTCACAATTGAAGTTTCTCATTCCTGGAACCAATTTTGTAAATCTCTTCTGCATTCCCTCCAATGTGTTCACATCCTTCCTGTAGTGTGGTGCCCAGAATTGCACACGAATACTCCAGCTGAGGTTGAATTTGTATTTTGTACAGGTTTAGCATAACCTCCTTGTTCTTGTGCCCCTATGCTTTATTGACTGCTCTCTCCACCTGTCCTGCCACCTTTATTGCTTCATGCACAAATATACCCAGGCCCTTTTGCTTCTGCACCCCTCTAGAACCATACCCTTTATTTTATATTGTTCTTCCTACCCAAATGAAACACCTCACACTTCTCTGTATTGAACTTCATTTGCCACCTATCTGCCCACTCAACTAACTTTTGAGGTTCTGCGCTGTCCTCCTCACAGTTTACAATGCTCCCAAGTTGGTATCATAGAATCATAGAATTTACAGTGCAGAAGGAGGTCATTTGGCCCATCAAGTCTGCACCGGCTCTTGGAAAGAGCACCCTACCCAAGGTCCACACCTCCACCCTATCCCCAGAACCCAGCAACCCCACCCAACACTAAGGGCAATTTTGGACACTAAGGGCAATTTAGCATAGCCAATCCACCTAACCTGCACATCTTTGGACTGTGGGAGGAAACTGGAACACCCGGAGGAAACCCATGCAGCCACGGGGAGAATGTGCAGACTGCGCACAGACAGTGACCCAAGCCGGGAATCGAACCTGGGTCCCTGGAGCTGTGAAGCAATTGTGCTAACTACTATGCTACCGTGCTGCTCTCTGGTTTCACGGTATCATCGCAATCTTTGAAATTGACTTCTGCGCACCAAGATCTAGATTATTAATAGACATCAGGAAAAGCAAGGGTCCCGATACCGTGGTGTCGGGCCCCTTTAAGGGGTGATCAGCCGATAGGGTCACATGACCCAGAAAGACGAATCGGGTACCAAGATGGGTTCACACTAGCAAGCACGCGCTTTTGCCTCAGATTGATTCCGGACACTGATTGACAACCAGGAGGCTGCGAGATTCTGCAAGAGAGTCTGTTGTAAATAAACGTCAGCTATTTCATACCTAGCTGGTGAGCCAATGTTATTGCCATATCCAATGACCAAATGGACATCTTTTCAAGTGTACATGTCCAGTTAGGTGCTACAGCAAGGTTATCGGGGAATGGGAAGAAATGTGAAATAGGGGAATCAATATCCAAACTTGTTTAATTTATGTGAGTCTTGATGCGGGACTGAACATCCTGAGATTGTTCATGTTTCCAGAGGAGATGGCTCAGGATAAATATTATTCACTAATCAAGCTTCTTAATGATAAATTAATCAACTATAATATGTTTGAGATGCCACAAACTGTAGAACTAGGAGAAACGAGGCTGGATATTCCTTCGACTCTGAGGTTTCAGTGAGGTGGGGTTTCCGTCTGTGCCTCTGACTGCACCCCCCCCCGAAGGTGAGCCGGATGCTGGCACATCAGCTCCGTAAGAGGATGGCAGCGAGGGAGACAGGTGGAGTCAAGGATGGAAGGGGAACTACGGTGCGGAGTGCGGTGAAAGTAAATGAGGCATTCAAGGCCTTCTATGAGGAGCTGTACAGATCCCAGCCCCAGCGGGAGAAGAGGGGATGCGACGATTCTTGGACCAACTGAGGTTCCCGAGGGTGGAGGAGCAGGAGGTGGCTGGTTTGGGGGCGCCAATTGGGTTGAAGGAGCTGATTAGAGGACTGGGGAGCATGCAGGCAGGGAGGGCCCCGGGACCGGATGGGTTCCCGGTTGAGCTCTATAGGAAGTATGTAGACCTGTTAGCCCCGTTGCTGGTGAGGACTTTCAATGAGGCAAGGGAGGGGGGGGACCCTGCCCCCGACAATGTCGGAGGCAATGATCTCTTTGATCCTGAAGCGGGATAAGGACCCACTGCTATGTGGGTCGTACAGGCCGATCTCGCTCCTCAACGTGGATGCTAAGTTGCTGGCAAAAGTGCTGGCTACGAGGATCGAGGACTGTGTCCCAGGGGTGATTCACGAGGACCAGACTGGATTTGTAAAGGGCAGGCAGCTAAACACCAATGTGCGGAGGCTCCTAAACGTGATTATGATGCCCTCGGTGGAGGGAGAGGCGGGGAGATAGTGGCAGCTATGGACGCAGAGAAGGCCTTTGACCGAGTAGAGTGGGAGTATCTCTGGGAAGTGTTGCGGAGGTTTGGGTTCAGGGGAGGGTTTATTAGCTGGGTTAGGCTCCTATATAGAGCCCCGGTGGTGAGTGTGGCTACGAATCGGCGGAGGTCGGAGTATTTTCGGTTGTATCGAGGGACGAGGCAGGGGTGCCCCCTGTTGTTTGCATTAGCAATTGAACCTTTGGCCATGGCATTAAGGGAGTCCAGGAAATGGAGGGGGGTGGTCCGAGGGGGAGAAGAGCATCGAGTGTCGCTGTATGCAGACGACCTGTTGCTGTATGTGGCGGATCCAGTGGAGGGGATGGTGGAGGTCATGCGGATCCTAAGGGAGTTTGGGGGCTTTTCGGGCTATAAGCTAAATGTAGGGAAAAGTGAGCTCTTTGTGGTGCATCCAGGGGACCAGGGAAGAGGGATAGACGACCTACCGTTGAAGAGGGCAGAAAGGAGCTTTCGGTACTTGGGGATCCAGGTAGCTAGAAGCTGGGGGGCCCTGCACAAACTTAATTTGACGCGGCTGGTGGAGCAGATGGAGGAGGACTTCAAACGATGGGACATGTTGCCACTCTCGCTAGCGGGCAGGGTACAGTCAATTAAAATGGTGGTCCTCCCGAGGTTTCTTTTTGTATTCCAATGCCTTCCAATTGTGATCACCAAGGCCTTTTTTAAGAGGGTAGGCAGGAGCGTTATGGGTTTTGTGTGGGCGAGTAAGACCCCGAGGGTAAGGAGGGGGTTCCTGGAGCGTAGTAGAGATAGAGGAGGGCGTTGCCGAATCTGAGTGGCTACTACTGGGCAGCCAATGTGGCGATGATCCGTAAGTGGGTGATGGAGGGAGAGGGGGCGGCATGGAAGAGGTTGGAGATGGCGTCCTGCAAAGGAACGAGACTGAGGGCGCTGGTGATGGCACCGCTGTCGCTCTCGCCGACAAGGTATACCACGAGTCCGGTGGTGGCGGCAACGCTAAAGATCTGGGGCCAGTGGAGATGACACAGGGGTGCGATGGGAGCCTCGGTGTGGTCCCCGATCAGGGGTAACCATCGGTTTGTCCCAGGAAGGATGGACGGGGGTTTCAGAGCTGGCATCGGGCAGGGATTAGAAGAATGGGGGACCTGTTCATTGATTTGATGTTTGCGAGCCTAGGAGCGCTGGAGGAGAAGTTTGGGCTATCCCCGGGAAACGCGTTCAGGTACATGCAAGTGAGGGCGTTTGTGAGGCGACAGGTGAGGGAATTTCCGTTGCTCCCGGCACAGGGGATTCAAGACAGGGTGATTTCGGGTGAATGGGTCAGAGAGGGCAAAGTTACGGCGATTTACCAGGAGATGAAAGAAGAGGGGGAGGCTTTGGTAGAGGAGCTGAAGGGTAAATGGGAGGAGGAGCTGGGGGGAGGAGATTGAAGGGGGTCTGTGGGCTGATGCCCTGAGTGGGGTTAATTCTTCTTCCTCATGTGCCAGGCTTAGCCTGATACAGTTTAAGGTTATTCACAGAGCGCATATGACGGGGGCGAGGCTGAGTAGGTTCTTTGGGGTGGAGGACAGATGTGGGAGGTGCTCAGGAAGCCCGGCGAACCATGTCCATATGTTCTGGTCGAGCCCGGCACTGGATGGGTTCTGGAGGGGTGTTGCGAGAACAGTATCTAAGGTGGTGAAAGTCCAGGTCAAGCCAAGTTGGGGGCTAGCACTATTTGGAGTGGCGGACGAGCCGGGAGTGCAGGAGGCGAAAGAGGCTGGCATTCTGGCCTTTGCGTCCCTGGTAGCCCGGCGAAGGATCTTGTTAGTGTGGAAAGATGCGAAGCCCCCCAGTGTGGAAGCCTGGATAAATGACATGGCAGGGTTTCT